>NW_020838030.1:248843-261346 GCF_003676395.1 Aethalodelphis obliquidens | reverse complement strand
CCCTGAGCCCCCCTCCCCCATGCCCTCCCCCACACTCTGCTCCCTGAGCCCCCCTCCCCCCCATGCCCTCCCCCACACTCTGCTGCCCTTGCAGCTTTTTGAGCACATGGATGTCCTCTGACCTCAGGGCCTTTGCACTTGCTGCTCCCTGTCCAGAGCACATGTGCCCTAGGTCTTGGCATGGCTGGTGCCTTGTGCCTGTTCATGTCTCAGCTCTTCAGGAGGCTCTGAGGGGCGCCCCCCACTGACCACCCCCTTCTACCTTCCCAGCACTTGCCGGCCTCTCCAAGGTTCTTTAGTGCACCTGTGCGGGACTTTACCGTCTGTCCCCCACCCCATGGCAGCAGGTACTGTCTTTCCTGCTTACTTCCTGGTTGCCATGGCCCAGGGTAGGGTTCAGTGAACATTTGCAGAATCAACTGATGAACAAAATGGGAGGCTCTGCAGTTCAGCTGGAGATTCAGCCGCGCTCAGCCTGGAATTCTGGGCTTTGCTGGATCTACCAGCACTTGGTGGCATTGTACCGAGTGTCCCCCACCCTCACCCCCAACTACTGACCTGAGGATGGGTGACCCGGGCCCTGACCCAGCTCCAGATCTGAGAGGCAGGGCTCCAGGAGAAGTCCTGGGGGCTGGTCTGTGCTGAGACCCCATCCCCTGCAGGGGCGGCAGGGGCGGGGAGCCCCTCACCTTGGGGAGCCACGCCCAGCGGGGGGAGTAGCTCCTCCACCCAGAGGATAGGAACTTGAGGCTGAACACTCACCAGGCAGATGAGGAGAAGGGAAGGATGTTGTGGGCAGAGGGAACAGTGCGTGCAAAGGCCTGGGTATCAGGAAAGCTGATATCAGGAGAGAAGGGGCAGGAGCTGGCCAAGCCCCGCTTCAGAAGGAGGTCCATGGTCCCCCTCTGCCTCATTTGATTCCCCTCCCTCCTTCAGCTGAGGGGTCTGGTGGGTCTGCCCTCGAGACCCTGGGGGTCTCTTCCTCCTGTCCGCCTTCTCCTGCCCTTCCCCCGCCCCCCACTGTCTGTCAGCACAAAGCAGAGGCTTCCTTCCCACCCTCCCTGGGGATCCTCCCTGGCTCCCTCAGCCTTCACCAGCTGGTTCTGTTACCTCTGATGTCCTCTCCCCTTCATGTCCTCTGCGCCAGCCACTCTGGCCTCCTCGCTGTTCCTGGAACGCCCCAGGCGTGCTCCCACCTCAGGGCCTTTGCACTGCCGCTCCCTCTGCCCAGAATGCTCTTCCCAGACAACTCCATGGCTCCTTCCCACACTCCCCTCCTCAGTGAGGTCCTCCCCAGCCCCCATCTAAGTGGGTCACTCTGCCCTCCCCCAGCCTCCCCATCTTACCAGTGTTTCTTCTGACATCCCCAAACTTCCCTATTGTGTTAGCAGCCTCCCCAGATCCAGGCTTTGTCCTATTCTCTGCTGTGCCCCAAGTGCTAGAAAGATGACCGCACATAGTATCTACTCAATCAGTGTTTGCTGAATGAACGAAGAAACTCTGGGGTCTCCTGAGATCCCCTTACCTTATTCAGGCCCAGCCGAGGGTCAGGTCAGGCCATGGGCCACCTGGGGCAGGATAGATGTCAGGCACCATCGCCCTGGGATGCTTGGTCTCGGCCTCCAGGAGCCCCCATAGGGCTTGGGGACTGGGGCTCCGGCCAGCCAGTAGGCATCTCCCACAGTGCCCGGAGCTGGTCCTGAAGAAGCAGGCTGCAAACGGGGCATGGGCGCCCGCCCTCCCCAGTGACAAATGGCTGGTAATTAATGTTGGGCCTGCACATTACTGATCAATTTAAAGTTCAGTGTGCAGCCAGAAGCGATCCCAAGAGAAAAAATGTTCAGCCCCTCCTTGTTCTTACTCATCAGTCACCAGCTTTGCAGGCAGCTTATTAAAATGTAGAGAAAAGCATGACTGGAGATATAAAAGGCCTTAAAGGCCCAGAGATGGTTTATCAGGGTTTTGTATTTGTGGGTGTGGAGAGCGGGGAGTGGGTGCCGGGAATGCAGAGCTGAGGGCCTGGCCCATTTCACAGAGGGAAAGGCTGCGTCTAGAGCAGGGCGGTGGCGTGAAATCCGGAAACGGGTGTGGTCAGCAGCTCGGACCCCCAGGTGCAGGTCCTTGGGGGGTGCATGGGTGGGCAGCCAGGCAGAGTCCAGGTCCCATCCAGAGGACTTAGTGATGGGAGGGCACTGGACCCACGTCCAAATGCTGGGCCGGGGAAGAGCGTGGTCCAGGGTCGGGCAGACCGGACTGGGATCCCAGCTCTTCCCAACCAGCAGTGTTGAGGGGCACATCACCTTCCCTCTCTGAGTCTCAGTTTCCTCCTGAGCCAGGAGGATACCCTCAAAGGTTTGCAAAGATGAAGGGAGGCCACGTATATCAAGGCCTTAGGCACTTAGGGAGAGTACCTTAGGCATACAGTTGGTACTCAATAAATGACAACTCTCTCCCCAGCAATGCAAAGGCCCAGAACTGGTCCCTGAGGGCAGCTGGGGTTGCTTCTGTACCTCCCTGGAGCATGAAGACAGTATTCTGGCCTAGAGCCAAGTGAGTTTCCCTTTGCCAGGACAGTAGTTCAAAGCACCAGGCAGGCAGCCACTATGCCTTTGCTCGTGCTGTTCCCTTTCTGGAAGGATGCTTTCCTCAGTTATCTCCTCTCCCCAGGGAACTCCTATACATCCTTCAAAACCCACCTCGCATGGCACCTCCTCTTGGTGCCTTCCTGATGCTGAGTCAGCTTCTTGCCTTCTGTGTTCCAAAAATACTTGATTCTTGCTAGCCTGTGAATCCTGGTGGGAAGGGTCTGTACCCTATGCCCTAGTGTGCAGTGACATAAGACATTTTGTTGGATGAATAAGCAAAGAAATGAGTGACTAAATGAGTGAATAGCTCTCTGAACATTCACCCCTGCCCTGAGATCACCTAGAGGCCTCCCCTCACTGCCCCCTGCCTCCTTTGAACTCCCTGAGTGCCAGGGCCCGGCTGGGGGTCTTGTCCATCTCCCACTGCCCAGGTCTGTTCTTGGTACATGGTATGTACTCAACAGAGGTCAGAATGACTAAGATGAAAGAGGGGCAGGAAAGCTGAGCCCGCGTTCCGTAAGCACCTGCTAAGGGGCAGGATGGTGCTGGACATTTCGCCCGTAGGATTCTTTCTTTCCCTCGTACCAAGCCTGGTTCACAGATGTGGATACTGAAGCAGAGGGACCCTCGTAGTGGAGGAGCCAGGATTTAAACATGGATTCTGGATGATTCTGAGAGCCCTTGCCACTCCCTCACGATGCCTTCCCAGGAGGTGATGTGCAAATGAATGAATGAGTGAACGGGTGACTGAGTACCTTGCCACCTCCTTCCTGTCTCACCCCAGCCTCCCGCCCGGCCAGTCTCCTGTGCAGCTGGCTCAGCACTCTTATTTGGGGCTCTAGAATGAAACCAGGCGTCTGCAGGACCCCCCAGACTTTCCTTCAGTGCCTCCGCCCCTCCATCCCCTGCCTCTCCCTGCTCTGAAGCAGCAGCTGCTGGCCCCTCCCACTCCCCTGCCAATCAGACCCCATTGTCCTGAGGCATCTGGAGTGCTCTGCAAATTGCCCGCCCCGAAAGGCCCGCTAAGCATCCTCAGAGAGAAGACGTCCGCACCTCCTTCACAAGCCTCGCTCCTAAAAGGCTGGTGATTGCGTCCTCAGCGTTCCCGCCAGGCCTAACCCAGCGCCTGGGAGTGGCGGAAAAAGCCCCAGCTGGCGGGGCGGGTGGGGGGATGGCAGTGATTATCCCTGAGCAGGAAGTGAGCTTGGCCTGCGAGTAAGCAGGGAATGCGGTTCTAAAATACCTTTCAGCCGTGCTCCGCCAGAGCCCGGGCCGTCGCCTTCCCAAGGCGGCATCGCTGTCGTCAGCGAGGAGCCCTGTGCGAGCCCCGAGGCGCGGCCCACTGGGTCTGGTTCAGCGGGGCGGGGGTGGGCCTGAGACTGTGCTGCTCTCACAGATTCACCTTCGATGCTTCGATGCTTGGGGTTAGGGGGCCACACCTTGGGAACCACGAGGGGGCTCGGGAAGGGCAGGGACCACGACGGGCTGGGCTCACCTCTGGGGAAGGCCGAGCACCTGGAATGCACAAGGCGCTTAGGCCCCCGAGGGGCGGGGACGGAGGCAGCTCGAGCTCATCTGCTAGTGGAGCATCTTCATTGAGCTGCCGTCAGCCAGGACAGGCGGGGAGGGGAGGGTGCTGGCCCCGTCCCAGCTCACACTAATGGTCATAGCGTCCACCAGCATGACAGCGCCCACCATGCGCCAGGCATGGTACCTCCTAGCGAATGATTTGATGTCCCTGGAGTCTGTGTTCATGAACCATCGAAGTGCATCCCCGTGATTTAAGTCCACTTTCCCACCCTCCCTGAATTTCCAGCAGAGGCCCGGAGAGGTCACGTGCTCTACCTCAGGTCACACAGCTTGGAGGGTGCAGGACTCACTTGTGGTTGCTGAAGCCAGTCGGCCTGAGTTTATCCCTGCGCCCCTCTGCCAGTCCTGTGGCCATGGGCAGGCCCCTGACCTCTGTGTCCTCAGTTTTTGCATCTGTACTATGGGTCTGAGAAGGTGAGTCTGCGGCAGGAACTTCCCTGAGCCCCAGATCATTGGTCCAGGTCCCTCCCCTGTCATCACCTCCTCCTGGCAAACCTCGGAGGCGGGGGCGGTGCTGCCCTGCACCCATTTAGCAGACAAGGGGCCTGAGGGTCGGTGGGCGATTCCCCAGGTCCGCAGTGTCAGCCCCTCCCTGAGACATCGCTCTTTGTCTGGAAGCTGAGTTCGTCGGAGCCAGCGGCCTCCTAGGAGATGGTGTCCAGCCATTACTCCCCCTGAACCTGGGGCTCTGGTGTCATCAGACACAGGAAGGGCAGGGCCTGGCCTACAGGCACCCCACAGGGACGTGGGAGACAGGCCCTCAAAACGTCTTGGGTGAAAAAGACCTAATAGGTGGAAGTTGGTAAATGCTGAACTCCGTGTCCTCAGGTGAGAGGCGACAGCTGACCAGGGGCAGCTCAGCCCCTCCCCCAGAGGGTCGTGTAGGACTTAGCACCCGGGCAGGGCCCCGAGGAGGGATGCGGTTTGCAGGTGGAGGTCACCAGGTCCATTTATTGGCTGGGAAGTGCTACAACAACCCAGGTACTGAGACAGGAGCCTGTGGACCGGAGCGAGCTTGCGCGGGGGTGGTCAGGGAGGCCCCCGCACCTGTGACATTTGGGCTGAGAATTCAGTGTGGGAAGGAGCCAGCGCTGGGACTGGGAAGGCGCGAGGCCGGAGCCCATGCTGGTGGCTAGGGTCTGCACGAGGCTTTAGGAGCAGAGGGATCTGGGGCCGTCAATGGTGGGAGAGGGCATGGCAGCTGGGAACAAGGCCCAGACCGGGAGTGCACGATGGGGACCCACAGGCATGACCAGGGGGCTGGAGGCCGGGGGCTGGGTGGGTTGGG
This sequence comes from Aethalodelphis obliquidens, assembly GCF_003676395.1. Classification (NCBI taxonomy): domain Eukaryota; kingdom Metazoa; phylum Chordata; class Mammalia; order Artiodactyla; family Delphinidae; genus Aethalodelphis; species Aethalodelphis obliquidens. Next base: position 255,883 of record NW_020838030.1, on the reverse strand, counting down.
TCTCTGGATCTCCTTGGGTACCAGGTTTTGGGGCTGCGCAGGCCACCCTTTCCAGGACTATGTAGCAGCCGAGTGCTGCCCTCTGCTGGTGTGTGTGAGTATTACACCCATGGTGTCAGGCTGGACCCAACCCCAGAACTTCCCTGAGAACTTCGTGGGAACATCCCTGGGATCCGTGGTCCTCAGGGATGCAAGGGGCTCCTGAGGCCTTCTTCTGCCCCTGATAGATCCTTGCTTGATTACTCCTAGTGACAGGGAGCTCACTCCCTTTTGAGGCATTCTGTTTCGACTCTATACAGCACAGATCAGCTTGACCCCAGAAGGAGTTGCACTTGGCCTCCTCCCGGTCTCAGCCCTGCCGTCTGGTTCTCAGGACTGGCTGTAGGGCGTGGGGTTACTGACCTCCCCCTCACCAGCCGCCTTGCTCTGGGCTGGGCTGCTCCAGGCCCTGCCCACCCCCGCCCCACCCAGACAGCCTTATGCCCGTCCATCTTCCATACAGCCTCCTGGACCAAGGAGAGGACCTTGCGGGAGGTCCAAACATCCTCGGCCCCTGCAGAGGACGTGGCTTTCTCAGGAAGATCCCTACAGACCTCCCAAATGTGCCCCTCTGAGTTCCCCTGAGTCCAAAGGGAGGTTGGCAGGGGGCCTGGTCTTGGGAAACAGCTGGGCACGAACAGAGGGGCGAACGGCTGAGTCAGAGGCCAGCAGGGGCGAGGCTGCAGCACAGGGGACCCTGGAGCATCATGGGCTCGTCCCACACCGCCCTTCCAGGACCTTCCAGCCCCAGCCCCTGCTTCTGCAAATGAGGGTATTCTCAGGGAGGCCAGGAGCAGAGGAAAGGGGATGGGGGAGAGGAGGAAAGTGAGCAGGCTTGGTGGCAGAGGGGCAGGACCAATCACCCAAGTAAGGAGCCCAGCAACTTAATCCATCACGTAAACAGATTCATTAATTTATCAAATACTCTTTGAGAACCTGCTATGTGCCAGGTACAGTCCTAAGCCTTGAGGCTACATCAGTGAATAAAACAGACAGAACCCTTTGTCCTCATGGAGTCTAACACTTTAATGAAGAAAACAGTCAACAGACAAGGTGCTTTCAGAGAGTGATAAGTGCTCTGAGGATGGAGGGGGGAGGGGACAGAGGTGGGCAAGGGAGGCCTCTCTGGGAAGAGACCTGAGTGATGGGAAGGGCCGGCTGGTGAAAACGCAGGGGAATGTGTTATTTATACACATTTGCTTATTTTTTAACAGCCGGAGATGTAATTCGTATAGCATAGAGTTCACCCATTTGAAGTGTACAGTTTCATGGGTTTTAGTATACTCAGGTTTGTGTGACCATCACCACCCTCCATTTTAGAACATCTTTGTCATCCCCAAACAAACCCCGTATCCACTAGCATTACCCCGTCCCCGCTCTCCCCCAGCCCTGGCAGCCATTCGTCTACTTTCTATCTCTGTGCTTCCAGCTCTGCTAGATGTTTCTGGCAAATGGAATCTTACAATCCTGGTCTTTTGTGCTGGGCTCCTTTCACTTAGCACCGTGTTTTTAAGGCCCATTCGTGTTGTAGCATCTATCAGTACTTCGCTCCTATTACAGCCAAATCCTATCCCGTTGTGTGTATATAAGACATTTTAGTTATCCATCATCAGTGGGACATATGGGCTGTTTTCACTTTTTGCTGTTGTGAATAATGCTGCTGTGAGGATTTCTGTACAGGTTTTTGTGTGAATGTATGTGTCCAGGGCTCGTGGGCATGTGTCTAGGAGGGGAACTGCTGGGTCATGTGGTAACTCCACGTTTAATATTTGGAGGAATGGACACGCTGTTTTCCAAAGTGGCTGCAGCATTTTCCAGCCCCACCAGCAGTTTGTGAGCAGCGTGTTTCTGCACATCCTCACCAGCACTTGTTATTGTCCATTTTTGATCCTAGTGCGTGTGAAGTAGTTTCTTACTGTGGTTTGGGTTTGCATTTCCCTAGCAGCAAGCGATACTGAGCATCTTTTCATGTGCTTATCGGCCATTTGTATATCTTCTTTGGAGAAATGTCTATTCAGTTTCTTTGCCCCATATTTGCTTGTTTTTGAAAACAAAAACCAATGCCTACACAAGAAGATTGCCAAAGAAATTAATGGAAGTGTCTGCCTTTGTGGATGGGAGCCGCAGAACTGCGAAGGTGGGGCTAGAGCTGGGGACCAGCCTTCACTATACACCTTTTACATTTTCGCTTTTGAATCCTGCAAATGTATTATAAAAGTATGTTTTCTTAAGTAAAAGTGAAAAATAATAACTGCATCAAGCCATCCAAGTTCGTCCTCGGCAGCCCCTGGACGCAAATATCTGAAGCTCGTGTAAGGAAACCCGTTTGGGGTGTGGCTGGGGCTGAGCAGGCCGTGGTCCCCCTCCCCAACCACGGTCCTCACGGGGTCCCTCACCTAGCCAGAGTGGGCTTCCTACTTTCCCTCCTATGGCGGGATGGCCGCCCTGCCATCCCCGCTCAGCTGTGTCTTATATAAAAACCCCTCTGGGGGAGGCAGCAGGATCGGAGGCCAGCTGTGGGAGGTGAAGCTCAGTGCGGTCCCCGTGTGCTGTCCCCGTGGCCGTGGTTCTTGGTGAAGGCAGCCGTGGGGACTGTGGATGCCCAGGCTCAGCTTCAGCCCTTTCTCACAGGAGTGTCCCTGGCCGAGCACTGGAGGGTGTGGGCCTCCTGGCCCAGGGGTCCAAATCGGAGATCTCTCCCCAGCCCACGTCAGGCACAGGGAGTCAGGTCCGTCTGCATGTCCCCCTCATTAAAATATTGAAATATGGTTCATGTCAGAAGTTGCAGACTGTGCCTGAGCCCCCAGACTGGCCCCTGTTGGAGCTCTGCTGTCCTGTCCCTCCCCCAGTCCCCCTCAGACACCCCCAGGACCTACAATGAAGGAGTTAATGCTCAGTGTATCAGAGGTGTTTCTGAGTATATATTCAAATATTCTGAATATCCCCCCGGGCAAAAAGCACAACACATGCAAAGGCCCTGGGGCAGGAGAGGGCCTGGCAGACTGGAGGAAAGAAAAGGCCACGGTGCCAGGAGAAGAGCCAGGGAGGGGGAGGGGGCAGGGGGAGAGGATCACGAAGGGCCTGGTGGGTCACTACAAGGACTTTGGCTTTTGTTCTGAGCGAGGTGGGAGCCCCAGAGGGTGCTGAACAGGGACATGGTTTCGCTTAATTTTAGCCAGAGTAGTGGTCCGGCTGCTATCTGGAGATAGTCCGTGGGAATCGGGGGAGCAGGGGGGCTTCCACTGTCATCCAGGGGAGAGAGGGTGGCCGGGACCAGAGTGGGGTGTGGAGCCAGGTAGAGGTCAGAGCAGGCCCTTGGGGTGCGAGAGCGGAGAGGCAATTGGGAGGGTTAGGTGGTCGTTTGCCGAGAGAACAAGGCTGCAGAGGAGTGGCCATCAGGGCAGGCAGGGCGGCCACTGGGCCTGGCGAGCTGGCCTTCTCCTGGATGTCTGTCTGAACAGAAACAACTCGGAGGCAGCAGGACCTCCAGTCGGGAGTTGGCGCCAAGGTGGAGGTTAAAAGCATGACCATGGGCGTCATCAGCGAATGGGTGGTTTACAAAGCCCGGGGGGGCTGGATGGGCCCACCAGGGTGTGAGCACAGACGGAGGAGGCCAGCGATGAGGAGACAGGAGGAGCCAGGCGCCAAGGCCAGGAGGGGGCTGTGGGGCCCGAGCAGAACCGAAAGGACATCATCACCCAGTTCACGGCTGTATCCCTGCACCAGGCAGGCGCCAGTGCACAGGAGGTGCTCACTCAGTAGTGTAGAATGAACGAACGTGTGGAGGGCCGGCTCCTTTGGACCCTTCAGTTCCCCTGCTGGCAGACCTCAGCCATTGGTTCCTTTACCACCTACTGAGTGAGACCTACTGTGCGCCGGGCACTGGTTTAAGCCCCATGGGCTCAGCAGTTTAGCAGCCAGACAAGGGAGCTGACGACCCACTGGGAGAGACAGACAAGGACCACAGAAACCCATCGGTGTGCTGTGAAGCTTCAGAGGCGCGCTCCCACGAGATATGTGTGAGGCAGGCGGCCCTGGATTTCCATTTAGGGTAGTGAAAGAGTTTCCCTTTAAAATGCATTCAAGGGCTTCCCTGGTGGCGCAGTGGTTGAGAATCTGCCTGCCAATGCAGGGGACACGGGTTCGAGCACTGGTCTGGGAAGATCCCACATGCCGCGGAGCAACTAGGCCCGTGAGCCGCAATTACTGAGCCTGTGCGTCTGGAGCCTGTGCTCCGCAACAAGAGAGGCCGCGACAGTGAGAGGCCCGCACACCGCCACGAAGAGTGGTCCCTGCTCGCCACAACTAGAGAAAGCCCTCGCACAGAAACGAAGACCCAACGCAGCCAAAAATAAATAAATAAATGAATTTAAAATGCATTCAAGTGGAAAAAAAGTCCGTTTAAAGAAAACTGTTACTTGGATACTGGTGCAGAGGTCCTGGCATGTTGACGGTCATTGCGGCGATGGAGGTTTGGGCTCTTTGTCTCCTTCCCTGTGAGGCAGGTGTTATCGTCCCATTTTACAGATGAGGAGATTGAGGCCGAGGGAGGTGAAGGGCTTGCCTCCAGGCCTCCTGCCCGCCCTCTGGGACTCTTCCCGCACCAAGAGCGTCTTCTCCCGTGAGCAGCAAATTTGGGAGCTCCCCGAAACAGCTGGGGAACTTTCCAGATGCAAATATTCCATCTGGTCCATTAACTAAAATCACGGGAAATAAACCATAATCACAAGACCTGTTATTAGCGTGGAGGCACGCATAATTACCCAGCGCAGATTCACTGTCGGAAGAATCTTCGTTGGGGTGGGGGGTTTACCAGACCCGCGAAGGGTGAGGAGTGTGGAAATAATGGGAAGCTACAGGGTGTACCTGTGTTCCCACTGATGCAGCTGGGGGCGAGCCAGGGGGCATGGCTTGAGGGCATTCATTAATCCTTTCTGTCCGTGGACATTTATTAGACACCTACTGTGTGCAGGCCCCATCAGTGCACTGAGGGATGCTGTGGTGACCAGACAGGTGGTGACCCTGCCCCTGTGGACCTGACATTCTCTTGAGGGAAGACAGATGTTGGAAAAAAAAAAAATTAAACAGGATCATTTTAAATGCTCTGGATGAAATGAAATGGGCATCTGGGGCGCCATTTCAGCAAGGGTGCTCAGGAAAGGCTTCCCAGGCAGGTGAGCTCTGAGCTGAGACTGGAATAGAGCAAGATGTGCAGAGACTGGGAGAAGTGCGTTCTGATGGAGGGAGCACATGTGCAAAGGCCCTGAGGCAGGAACAAGGCAGGGAGCAGAGTGGGGGAAGGGATGAGTGTCAGCAGGTGAGCGGAGTGGCGGAGGTGTGGGAATCTGGGGAGGCCTGGACCTGACTGGTGTTTGTGCAGGATGCCATGTCACAGTGTGGGGAATGGGAGGTAGCCCTGGTCAGGACGGAGAAGGACCCTGGCCCCTCCCAGGAAAAAGACAGGCACTGGTTCCCAGCCCTGGGGGTAGCTCTGTGCACCCAGCTTCCTCCAGGCCACTCCCCAGGGCTGAACCAGCTTGGAGACAGATAGGCCTCTCAGCTCTGATGATGAGCTGTGTGCCCGGCAACCTTCCTTGTGTCCATTCTCTGGGAGGACCCTGCTTTTCCCATTTCCCAGGGTATGAACTGAGACTCAGAGACAGGTAGTCACTTGCCGGGGGTCACACAGCAGGTGAGTGGTGGGTTGGGACCTGAGCTGATAGGTTTGATGGCAGAGTCCATGCCTGCTGGGCCCCCAGCTGACTCCACCCCAGTCTGCCTGGGAGCAGCCTTCATCCGACCAGCTGGGGCTGCATCTCTCCAGGTCCCCAGCCAGACCAGGCTCCCACTGGCCTGGAGAGGAGCCTCCTTCCAAGTACCCCCTCCCTGGGTAAAGATGAACATGTGACCAAACTGGGCCCATGCTGCCTGGAAGTGGGGGAGAGGAGACCACAGGGCCCAGGTGCCATTGGGTCAGCCCTGCCCCCTGCAGCCCAGCGGAGCCTGGCCTGGGCTGCAGCCCTTGTGCCCCTCAAGCCGGGACGATCTTGGACAGTCTCACAGGTAGGGCGAGAGGTGGTCCAGCCTCGTCCCCCATCCGTAAAATGGGGAAACGACACCTGAGTCAGAAGGTGGCAAGGGGATCCACTTGGGTAACGCCCACAACACAACTTGAAAACTATAAAAGGGGCTCTGAGGACAGGGCTGTCCTCAACCCCGGGGCACTCAGTCCAGTAAGGACGCCTCGGGGCTGTGGCCTGGTGCCCAGCCAGCTGCACCCAGGGTTCCAGGGCCGCCTTCTCAGTGCCCTGACCTTCCTACCCCTTCAGATGCTGCCACCTTTGGGGAATACAGGTCACGGGCGCCCCCGCTTCCAGGCGCTGCCGGCGCCCAACCCGGGGTGTTCCCAGCAGCCTCTGCCAGTGGCCAGGTGGGACCAGTCCTCAGACAGGACACCCAGGGGAGCAGGGAACGGGGATGGGCCCCAAGGCAGGCGGCGTGGAGCCAGGGTTCAAACCCACATCCGACCCCAGACCTGCACGCTGTGCCCCGCAGGACCTGTCTCCTTATCCTTATACGATAGATCAGTGGTGTTTCAGTCACTTTTAGATGACTGGGGAATTTTTTGTAATAATATATTTTTCGCATATTATAGTTAAGTATGTTGCAGAACATTTGAAAAATAAATGAAAATGAAAAGGGAACTAAAGTCAATCAGTGACCCCCACTCGAGGGCCAGCTGTCGTTGTGGTGTTTTTCTGGTTGTGTCTTGGTCACATTCTTAGGTTTGTACCGAATACACACTTTGAGAACCTACATTTTTTTTTTTTTTTAACTAACAATCGTTAACGTCATTGTTTGTCAACATCCCTTTTGAAGGCTGGCTGATGCCCCATGCCAGGCAGGAATCATGTGTTTTTGTTTTTGTTTTTTTTGTGGTACTTGGGCCTCTCACCGTTGTGGCCTCTCCCGTTGTGGCCTCTCCCGTTGTGGCCTCTCCC
>NW_020838030.1:158970-248833 GCF_003676395.1 Aethalodelphis obliquidens | reverse complement strand
CCGTTGTGGCCTCTCCCGTTGTGGCCTCTCCCGTTGTGGCCTCTCCCGTTGTGGAGCACAGGCTCCGGACGCGCAGGCTCAGCGGCCATGGCTCATGGGCCCAGCCGCTCTGCGGCATGTGGGATCCTCCCGGACTGGGGCACGAACCTGCGTCCCCTGCATCGGCAGGCGGACTCCCAACCACTGCGCCGCCAGGGAAGCCCCAGGAATCATCTGTTTTTAGCAGCTTCAGTATTGGGCGTTCACCTTTCTGTTTGTTTGGGGTTTTAGTTTGTTTATTGTAAATAGTGCCGTGATGAGCAGAAAGCTTAGAGCTTACTTCGGATTCTTTTTTGCTAAGAAATGTCGTTCCTGTGTCATGTCAGGCCCTGGGGGACACGGGGACATGGCCTGCATCTCTGTGACAGGACAGGGTGGTTGATGGACACCCAGGGAGGACGGGCAGGGCGGGGGCTGGGCAGTGAGCTGCGGGAGAGCCTGCAGCTGAGGGCCCGGGGCTCACCGGGTCTCTCCACCTCCTTTGCTGGCCTTTGTTTCTCCCCTTAAATGTCTGTATCCCCAGGGCTCTGCCGACCTCCCCTCCTGACCCGTCACACTTTCCCGCCCCTCTCCCCCAGAGCTGAGCCTGCAGCCAGACCCTTAGAGCCTCCTGGACGCTCCCCCTGACCCCCAGGCACCGTGTCCCAACACATCCAAAGAGGAGGGTCATCTCTCTTCCACCGGGCACCTCTTCCCGTGTCCCAGTGTAGGTACATGGTGCCACCCGCCACCCAGTGCCCAAGCCAGGAACCTGGGTGTCGCCCTTGTCCGCATACCTCACCCACACTTCTCCCCAAGACACCCCTTCTCTCCATCCCACCCCACGCTGTGTGCAGACCTCCCCCTCCTCCTCCCTCCAGGGGGACCGTCCTCCAGCCTCTAATCGCCCCCTCCACCCATCCCCCATGAAGCATCTGTTTAATCACAGGTTTAATCACACGCCCCTCCTCTGCTCCCCTTTCCCCTCAGCCGAAGCCCAAGGCCCTCAAAGGCTGAGGCTCGTCACCCTCTGCCTCTCACCTCCACGCCTTTGCACATGCTGTTCCATCTGCAAGTAACGCCTTTCCATGCACTGTCTGCCTGATGAGTTTCTACTCACCCTTCGAGGCTCCGCGCCCACATCCTGCCCTTCAGGCAACTTCTACTTTTCCTTCCCATTTCCTTTTCCCCAAGAACTTACCCCTCCTTCCCTCATACTTACATTCTGTGTAACTTCTATGGAAACAGTCACTCAATATTGCAGTATTCACTCAAAATTATAACTGTTAAAAGGCACAGGTACTGGGACTTTGGGTTGTAAATGACAGAGGGCCCACTTCAGACTGGCCCAAGTGAAATGGGATTATCAGCTCACATGACCTCAAAGCTTCAGGCGTGGCTGGGTCCAGAGGCTCCAGTGACGACCCCAGGGCCGTCCCTCTTCCGCTCTCAGTCCGGCTCCTTGTCAGGGGCCTGTGTGAAGCACCAGCTTGTATGTCTCAGGTCTGAGCTCAAGCTTAAGTCCAGAGGTTCCCTCTCCCAACGACACCAGTGAAGTCGGGCTTCCTCTCAGGGCCCAGCTCGAGTCCCCTGGCGGATCCTGAGCCGGGAGAAGAGTCAGCCCCACCCACACCCCAGGCGCCGAGGGGATGCAGGGGTGAACGCAGGATGGGCGGCTTGGGGCAGGGAGCCGGGTGGCGGGCCACCACAGCCCCAGGATGTGCCCATTCCTTTCCTCCAGGCTGGAGACGTGGCTCTTTCTCCCCTTGGACCCCCACTGCCTGGACGGGGCCGGCGTCAGTCAGCGTTTCAGTCCGTGTTTTATGGATGAAGCGGCAAGTGGGTAGAGAATTAGGGCGGCTTTGTGATCAGGGAACGGTCCTGGCCCCCGGGCCGGGGGCGGGGCCGCGATGCTGCACTCCTGGCCGTCAAGGGCACACACAGCCCTGCTCGGCTTGTAGATTCCCAGGAGGACCTGCGAGGAGACCAGCCCTGCAGACCAGCCCCTAGAGATGCTGTCAGGTGGCATGGGGGGTGCTGCCCCCTTTATACGGATCTCCCAGGGAGCAGTGCAAATCGCCAAAGACAGACAGACAGACACACCCTCACACACACAGACACACACACAGAAGGGCAGGTGAGCCTTCTGGAAAGGAAGGGAGCAGTTACCAGCCCAGCAGTGGCCACAAGCAGGTCCCCAGTGTACCCTGACCCAGCCCGTGAGCAGGGCCGACCCCGCCACCTGCCCTGTGCCCACCTGCCCGCCTCCCTGGCATCAGCATGGGGCTTCCCAGGCTGGGGCGCCCAGACACCCCAGGGCCAAGGGAGGGTCTCAGGTGGGCAGCTTTTCTTTCATAACCATATTTATTTGAATATTTCTCGGTGGTCTAACCAGCCTGTCAGGTCCACGATTTGTAATAGTGACTGGAAGTTTTGCTTTTAAATGAAAATTATTTTAGACTTAGAGGAAACTATTAATCAAATAATACAAGCAGGGTGAGAGATGGGAGCCGCTGTGGGGTCTGTACAAGCCGCCGGGGCTGCGGGGGCCGCCGCCTGCTCTCACTTGCACCCGGCGGCAGGCGAGGGGGCTGTGCGGAGGCCTTAGCCTGGGTCTCCCGACTCCAGGCCCAGCCAGGCTTGAGAGCAGCAGCGCCCAGCCTAGCTGAGGCTTTCGGAAGAGGCTGAGCTTGGGTCACCTGCCCCAAGTCCCACAGCTAGCGGCAGAGGTGGCTTCTGGTCTTGACCGCCGGGCTGCACTGCCTGCCGAGAAGGTGCAGCCGCTTGAGGGGGGCGGAGACGGGGTACCGCACGTGTCGGGAGAGGGAGGGGCCCACCGCCCCGCACACTCGGACCCTTCACCTCTGGCTCGGCGTCTGGGGCTGGTCCTCCTGTCCTGCCGCCCACGCGGGCCTTGGGCCGGACAGCGCTGCCCCACCTGCACCTTCCCACCCACCCTGCATCCCGCGGGAACTGGCTCCCAGGCTCCTGAGTGGAGGCTCCCGGGACCCTCTGCCCCCGCTTGCTCTCGCCCTCTGGGTGATCAGGTCGCCAAGTCGAGTCCCAGTCCCGCAGAAGCCGACACACCCTGCAGCGCTGGTCTCCATGCCTCCTTCCTCCCGCCAGCACATCCCAAGTGCTGCCAGCATCTGCGGGGCCCCGGCTCCCCCGCTTCTCCCGGGCGGGCTCCTGGGACCGGGCATCCTCGGCAAGCCTGGCACGGCAGCGGGAGCACAGAGACCGATGCCAGCCAGGTGGTTTCTAGCTCACCGTCAGCCGGGGCTCCAGAATGAGTCCAAGAACCAGCAGCCATTGCGTTTCGGCCACGTGTCAGGGACCCCTCCTCCCCCAGGACAGGGGACAGGACACGGGTAGTAACCGGTGCACAGCACACGGGGTGTGCCCAGCCCCCAGAAGCCCGCCCACGTTTCAGAGATCATTGCTGTGGCCGCTTGCTCCCTTCCTCAGCTCCCTGAACGTGGTGGGGCGGGGGCGGGGATGCCAGGGCTGTTCACAGCCTGTGGGACCCTCCCCAGCTGCAAGAGCCGAGTCCACGCCTGTGCTTTGGCAACTGCACAGGAGAGCCTGTGGATTAGGGATTCCAGGATTCAGTGTCCTGAGTGTATGTTGAGGGCGAAAGAGCTTCATGGGAAATGACACGTGGCGTGATTCTGTTTATGTAAAGTCTAGAAGCATGCATGAGTGTTCCTGCCGTTTGCGGGTACCTAGCTCCGTAGGAAAACTGCACGGAGAGATTTGCTACAGGAGTGAGTTCACTGTGGGGTGTGAGGAGGCGGGCTGGTGTGGGGATGGAGCAGAGGGGGCCATGGCTGCCATCAGACCCACTGGGTTCCAACTCTCATAGTGGGTGGGGCATACCCAGAGCTCACTGTCTGCATCTTTATGCCTTTTGGTGTATTTACTTTTTAATTTCGTAACTTAATATGATGCCACTTTTTAAGGTCTGCGTAGTACTTGATACTTCCTACAGGCACGTAGCTAAATGCGTAGGAGACATTCTGGAGCGCACATCCTGACAGATGACAGTGGGCACCTCTGCAGAGGTGGGCTACAGCAGTGAGAATTGGGGGAGTGGTCACGGCGACCTTGTTTTGTTTAAGGAGAAGAGATTTTCATGTTATTTATGAATTTAACATTGATCCTTTAAACCGTAAAGCTTAAGCAAGAATGAAAAAAAATTCCAGGCCTTGAAGGATTTGTGATTCTGAGATTTGAAGAGTCAGAATGTAGATGGGAGGATGCTGGGACCCCTCCCCACCCCCTCCCCCACCAGCAGTGGCCTGGAAGGTCCCGTGACCTGGGGATCTGCTCCAGCCCTCTGTGTCCTTCCTCCATCACACGCTGTTGTGCTCCTTTCACGGTGGGGACAGATGGGGGCAGTGGCCACAGGTTGCAGGAGCAGTATGCTCTCTGTGTGAATGTGTCTGTCCGCCTGCAGGGTGGAATTTTCTAGTGGAGGCGGGAAGCCCTGAGTGTGAAACGTTTTCCTACCACCTTTGGCCTCTGCTTTCTCCTCCCAGTCTGGGTTCCTTCCAGGGGTCCACAGTGACCAGGTCGGGGGCAGGGGGTGAATGCCGGCATTTCCGGAGTGACCCAGAGAGTGGGTGACTGCTGGGGTGAGGACCTGTCCCAACGCCAGTTCCGATGTGCCCCAGTCCCGGGCCTGCAGGAGGGCGTGGATGGGTGAGCCTGCCTTTGGAGAGGCCGGCTGACCTGTGCTCCCCACCTCAGGCATCTGGTTACGGTTGGGAGAGCCCCACCAACCGCTCAGTACAAAGTCCTGCAGCGCCACTTCCTCGTTGTGTGCCCTTGGACCCGCTCATGACCTCAGCCTTCACATCTGGAAAGTGTGCTGACAAACCCACCCTCCGACGGTGATGGTGCAGGCATGGTGTGATGCAGGCAAAGCCCCCCCACACACACACACACGCCTGCACATGTGGGCACGCCTCCTTGCTGAGTGACTGTTGTCACTTTCCAAAAGGACAAGCCTGTGGGTCTCTAATCTCAGCTCGACAATTTTCGGAGACTCCCTTGCACCTGACCGTGTGCTAGAAACCCACCTTCGTGCCTTGTAAACACCTACAGTCGGCATTTGCGTCTGAACTCCGGGGTCTTCTCCATTTGCCTTATTTCGAAATAACAGACTAACATGTAAGAAACACACATGTAACTTTGTGAGGAGGAAGTATCAAAAAGCAGTGGGCGTGCAGGTGATATCATGACCCCCAGGGAGGCTCCAGGGTTCTGAAAGTGGAGACCTAGGAAAGGGACACTGGAGCCGGCCCTGCCATCAGGTCCACCCACCGCACTCCTTTGAGCCTCAGTTTCCTCCTCTGGAAAATGGATGTGATAAAATAATCCCCACTCTGAGGAGGTCCTGAGGAGAGATGCTAGGGCCCAGGCCTGGAAGCCACAGAGATGGGGGTTTGAGTCCTGGCTCTGCCATGCAGGGAGGTGAGCCCCCTCTGAGTGGGGAGCCTCTGAGGAGTCACTAAACATCGGAGCTGAAACAAAACCAGCCTCGTGGTCATAGTTGTTGTGATTTTTGCGTTGTTCTTAAAATCTTGTGCAGCTGCAGTGGGGGGAGAGGTGGGTGGGCTCTGCCACAAGTTCAGCCCACTTACCTGACAGCCTTCTTCTCGGGGAGTGAAGTACCTGCTGGAGGAAGATGGGTCCTTGACAGGTGTCATTCAGGAAGCCTCTTGCAGCTCTGATGCCCTTCACCTCCGTGGCCCAGCCCTCATCTCTACTGCTGCTCCGTGTGAGGGTGTACAGCCAGAACTGGCTCCCAGTCCCACCCCTGCCACTCTGTGCTGTGCAACTTCAGGCAAGTCACTTGCCTTCTCTGAGTTCTGTTTCCACCACTGTAAAGGAAAGACTAAAACAAAACTAGATGATGCAGCAACCCTCCTTCACCTAAATTCAGCGGGTCTGAAAGCCCAGAGAAAATGGGAAGGAGAGAATGGCCTTCTGAGTTGCTACCAAGGGGCAGGGGCATTCCTACCCATTTGCTCATGTAGTTGTCCCAGTGAGGAAGTTTTGCAAGAGCTTAAGTGCCGAGACTTTGGAGCCAGACTGCCCTGGTGTGCCGCCCACCAGCTGTGTGACCCTGGGTCAGTTGCTGAACCTCTGGCTTTAGTTTCCTCTTCTGTAAAATCTTATATCCCACTGAGGTTGTTATGAGGATTATAATGCGCTTAAAAATTATATGTATATATATATATATATGTATGTATATATGAAATAGATTTGGAGTTCCTGGTTTACATGTGAGGAAACAGACTCTGACCAGTTTAAGTGAATCTGGGAGAGGAGGATGGATGGCGACCTTCTCATCGTCACCTCCCGGGGACTCACTCACTCCAGCCACACTGGCGTCCTCAAACGTACTCAAACACACTAAGCTCATTTCTGCCTCAGGACCTTGACACTAGATCTTCCCTCTGCCTGGAATGTTCCCCCGCTAGATCTTCCATCATACATGTCTCAGCCCACGTGTGCCCTCCCTGACCCCCCCCCCCCCCTCCGATGTTGGGGGGGGGGCCCCCCTTGCCCCCCCCCCCCCCCCCCCCCCCCACCTCTGATGTGAGGGAGGGGGCTTCCCTCCCTCCCCTCCCCCTCCCTCCCGCCTTCTGCTTTATTTTTATCCTGATCCTTATTACTATGCAAAATTATGTCTTTGATCTTTGACTACATGTTGACTTCCTGTTTCCCCCGTAGAATGTAAACGGGGCATTCTAATGAATGAATGAGGGCGGATAACTTTGCCTTATTCACCACTGGGTTGCCAGTCCCACAGCAGTGCCTTTGGAATGAGTGAGTGAGTGGGTAAATGAATGAGCGGGCACCACAGCTAGACCAGAGATTTCGCTAGCCCCAGGACATGGCCGGCACGAATGATAGCAGCTCCGCATCTGTGCGGCTGATGTGTGTGGTAAGCCCTCCTGGAACCCTGTGACACAGCTGCTGTGATCCCAGTTTACAGTATCATAGATCAAGGCTCCCAGAAGAGAGGCGGCTTGCCCAAGATCTCAGGGCCTTTGAGAGGCAGAGCCAGTCTGGGAATCTGTCGGCTTGGCTCCAAGACGCCAACCCCGTGCACTCCGTGCCTCGCACGTCTCCGTCGCAAAGGCAGAGAAGCCACCCTGGGAAGCAGCGTCATCGTAGGCTCCGGGGCAGCGCATGCATTTTGGGAACAGATTTACAGGTTCCGAGTGCCGGCCGTGGCGCGGGCGCTCTCCGCCTGGTGGGTGACTTTGCTGCGAGGGCGCCACTGGGCGGCCGCGCCTGATGCTGCGGTTGCCATGGCGACGAGCGCCTCGGCGATTGGTCCAGCGCGGCCGCACTACGTAGCTCCTGGGGCGCGGGGGAGTCTCTGCGCCGGTCCCTCCTCCGGATGCTGCGAGAGCAAAGCGGGTGCGGACACTCCCCCAGCCCTCCCCTCCCCGCGGCGCCCCGCCACCCCGGATGTGCGGGAGGGAAAAAGCCCGAGGTGGTCTCAGGTAGCAGCGAGGCCCACGCCCCCCCCCACGCCCAACCTGGCGACCATGGTGACTCGACGTCTTCGCAGGCTGCCAGGCTCGGCGTGAGCCCTGCGTTACCTGGGCCCCCCGTAGCCCGCTGCTGCCACCCCCTGCTCCTGGCCCAGCCTCCGTGGAGCAGCCTGCCACCCCCGGGAATGTGACTCGCCCTCGATTTAATTTCATTCCCTTCCACTTCTCGCCTGAGCATCGCGCTCCTCCAACCACGTTGAGCCTTCACCACTGGAGAGGGAGAGAGAAGGGAAAACTGCCCCCAAACAGGATGGCGTGCAGAAGACGCTATTTGTGAGTATAGGTGGCAGGTTTATGCCTGGGACTCGAGGCCAGAGGGGCCGCAGCCCAGCCTGGAGCTGGAGCGGGGGCTCTGTGCGGGGAGGGGTGGGTTGCTGTGCAGGTGGCTTGCAGAGGGAGATGGCCTCCAGGCAGAGATGCCAGCATTTGTTCCCTGCAGTGGAGGTGTTTGTCAGTGGTGACGATGAGGAAAGGCTGTTAGTCAGCAGGACTCTGTTGGGCTGTAAAATTCCCTGTCTCTGAGGGTACGTAGCACCCCAAATCTACGTACAGGGTCCCCCGACCTGCTGCTACCATTGTGGCGTTTGGTACAGCCCACCTGTGTCCATTTGGAAAATGCTTCTCGTGCCCGGCTCTTCAGTCACCGCTGATGGAAGGTTGGCAGGAAGGTCAGGGTGGGCACAGGGTGCTGTGCCCTCCAGGGACAGGTGAAGGTCCAGCCTGCCCTTGTGAGCAGGGAGCAACAGTGTCCCTCTGTGCCACCCAGGTGTTCTGTGGGCCAGAAGCAAACACCTGTCTGCTGGGCCCCAGGCCAGCGGCAGAGGCTGTGAAAGTCTGCACGGGGCAGTGACATCACAGGTCCGGGTATTTATGGAAAGCCAAGCCTGGGCCTCGTTAAGCCAGGCTTCCTGGGGCGTCACATTAGAATGCCAGCTTCCCTCGCAGCTCTCCGGGGCTCTGCGATGTTCTGTTCTGGGGTGCGCAGCCTTTGGTCTCTGGCCTCACAGGACCCCTCCTCTGGGACCGGAAGCCATAGGGGTTGAGACACAGACCCACGTCTCCTCCTGCCCTAGGTACCTTGCACAGGCCAGGCCTTTTGGGGCTGTTCAGTGACCTCAGACCTTGTAAGATCAGAGGGCAGAGCTGGACCCTCAGGCTGGGTTCAGTCCCCCGGACTGGAAAGGTGAGGCCTGGAACATTATGTAGGGGGACATCTGGGGGGCACTCCAAGGGCTTGAACCCCCCTATACCATGACAAGGGCCGCTGGACCCCCTAGTGAAGCCGCACCCACTCCCCGCCATCAGGGGACAGACAGCTCTCTCGCTAACGGAGCGTGAAGGAAAGGAAACATTGCTCCTGCCACTGTGTCAGCCGGCCGGGCGGGAGCCCCTGGGGTCATGAGGGTGGCCTGGGTCTGTGGTTGGCTATGATGTTTATTTGCTTTTTAAGTGGAAAAGCCCACGGGTTGGTTTGTTGATGTGAGCAGAACACGCCAGAGTTCTCCCTCCCTGTGACAAGGCCCCGGCTTTTCTGGGAAACAAATAGTAAATCCTTTCCCGGCACGGAACTTCTGCTCTTGCTGGGAATAGGTCCGAGGCAGCCATCTTTTTTCTGCCACACCTTTGCCTGGGCCCAGGAGCCCGATGTCAGAGAAATTCTCAACTCTCAGGGACTGTTAAACCCCGGGGGAGAGGGGGTGTCATCAGGGTGAAATGTGACGTCGGATGTTGCCTGCACTAGGCCCAGCGCCTGGTCTCGGTGGAATCCGCACAGCAGCCTTGGCTGGGCGGACACTAAGACTCCCATTCTAGAGGTGGGGAAACTGAGGCTCAGCAAAGCTCCCCAGGAAACTTGGAGTGTCCTGGCCTGAGGGTGGGGGTCTCAGCCCAGGCTCTGCGCTAGAAGCACTGGAGAATTTTTTAAAACTCCCGTGCCTCAGTCCCATCCCCAGAGATTCCAGTTTATGCGTCCGGGGAGGGCCCAAGCCTCAGGATCGTTTTAGTTCTCCATGGGATTTTGATGCACAGCTGTGGTTGATGTTCACAGATGCAACCATTTCCCTTGGCATCACTGCCCAAACCTATCCGATCGTGATTCTGCTGAGGACACAGCTACCATACTGATTTCAGTACCCCTCCTGGATACCAGTACAGACTCATTCGGTCTGCCGGGAGCCCAGGAACCTGCATTTTTAACACATGGCCCCTGGAAGGACCCACAGACCACGCCTGTCTCACCTGCTCACCTGGGAGAGGGGCTGGGCTGGTGGGAAGGGCAGCGCGTCAGGCACTCTGGGCTCCCTGCCTCCCTCCTGTGGGTCTCTTCATGCTGCCCTGGCTTTCAGGCTCCCACAGTCTGGCAGCACAACACCCAGGCCGTCCCCCCTCATGCTGCCACCAAACCCACAGGCACCAGAGATTGCAGAGAGACTGGGGAGGGGGTGGCTGAAGAGGAGGGGTCACACTGCTTTATAGAAAGATTTGGGGACCAGAACCAGGGTTATCCCTCACCTGCCGCTCCAACCTTGTTGTTCCCCGGGCTTTCAATGTGGGGAGGGCTGGGGAGTTGAGTGTCTCCAGGTGCTTAACTTTCAGGACAGCTGGAGATGCCAGCCCAGGACCACCGTAGCCACCATCAGAGCTGCACTACTGGGCTTCGAGGCTTCTCATGCCACTTGCCTCATTGGTTCTCGCCACTGCCATAAAGTGGGGTGTTAATGATCCCATTTTACAGAGGAGGAAACTGAGGCTCAGAAAGGGGTAGCAACTTGACTGAGGTCTCATGGCTGCTTCCTGCCATGCACTTGGCGGTACATCCCTCCCTCAATATGCCGCACAGCAGGCCTGGACACACGTGCTCCAGAAAGAGCCCTGCCAGCGACCCGCCCCATCCCTTCCCCGCCTCCCTGTCCTCCAGTCTCTTCCCCTCCACCTCTTGGGCTCCCAAGAGAGCTTTGGAATCTAGACTGCGTAGGCACTGAGAGGAGGCGGGTCCCCACCTGGGAGCTCAGGCACTGACGGAGGTGGCCGAGTGAACGGGAGAAGGGGTGACAGCGGGAGCGGGAGAAGATTTATTAATGAGATGGGGAAATCGTGAGGCCTCCAAGAGTCAGTTCCTTAATCAAATTTGCTAACAACCGAGGCCATTACTGTACTGACAGCTTAATTAATGGTGTCTTAATTAATGTCAGCCCCCTCCCAACAGTAACTACACCTAACACGGGCACGTCACTTCCTGCTACTGGAATGCAGGGAGTCGGGCTGCAGGGAGTTTGCAGTGAGTGTGTGAGACTCTTGGAGCTGCTGGCGGGGAGGGGGCTGAAGTGAGGCGCTCATTTATAATTCATTCATTCATTTGCTCATTCATTCATTCACTCTGCCTGGAGCCGCCAAATCTAGATGGCAGATCCCACCCTGACATTCCCCCGCCCCTTCCCTGCCCAGCACTGTCTCCGTCTGGCCTGCCGCTGTGTCCCTACTTGGGGGTTGGTTGGTCCATCTTGGCCACTAGAGTGTCAGCTGCACCAGGGCAGAGAGGTTGACAGTGTGTTAGCTGCTGCATCTCCAGCACCTAGAAAAGCACTGGGCATATAGTAGTTGCTCAGTAAATCTTTGTTGGTTGAATGAATGAGGGATCTTGTGCCAGGCATTGCCCTAAGCAAGGGGGTGCAGAGCCCAGTAAGAAATAGTTTCTGCCTTCTGGCAGCCTGCAGGCCATGAACAGACGGTGTCAGTATAGAGTGCCAAGGGCCAGGACAGGACGATGACCCGGAGGTGGGGAGTGTTCCTGCAACCCACAGCAGGCGTGGAGGGTGAAGGGAGGTTGCCAGGTGGTCAAGGAGGGGAGGGCGCTCCAGGTATGCAAACCTCAGGCCTCGGGTTGCAAGCATTCTGCAGGCGCTAGCTCATTTGACCTTCACAGAGACCCTGGGAAGGGGGGCTGTTGTCATCCCCTTTGTACAGACAGTGCGACTGAGTCACCGAATAACTTGCCCCAGTGAGGGGTAGAGCTGGGCTTGCACGCAGACAGGGCAGCCCCAGAGCCCGGCTCTAGTGCTCTGTGATGTACCGCAGGCTTTTACTCCAAGTGGTCGGGTCTGCCTCCACCCCGCACCCCTGAGGGTGAGCAAGGAAGTGAGAGGTGAGCCCGGAGGTGTGGGCGGGGCCAGGACAGGAGGCGGAGGGGCTCTCCCTGCAGGCAGGGGCCATGGGCAGCCACGGAGGGCTCTGATCTGAGGTGGCGGCCGCAGTTACATCGCTGGACTGTAGAAGGAAGTTGGGGGTAGGGAGACCGGGCAGGGCGCTCAGCCATCCTTTTCCTGTGCCCACAGCGGGGCACACGTGTCCCCGGAGAGCAACAGCGTCCTCATCCCAGGCCCTCGGCCCTCCGCACCGCCTGGGGCCGTCAGCAGCTGCTGCCCGCAGGTCTGCTCAGGGCCGGCCCAGGAGCCAGGATGGTCCCCAGGAGGCCCCGGCTCGTGGCCTGCCAGGCAGCTCTGTGGCCCGGGTGAGAGGGACCCAGCCCCTCTCCACCGTGAGGCTGACCTTCACACTCAGTTCCGGTCTGGCCTGGCTGGTGCCCAGGGGTGTGGACAGGGACCCCCAGCTCGCCCTGAGGGACGCTACCAAGCCAGGACCGGGGTGGGGCTCGTCCTTGCCGCCCGCCCTTGGCAAGCGCTTTCCTGCAGCATCTCCTGTGGGGTCTGTCCTTCCTCCGCAGACCCCACTCTTCAGCAGCCCCATTCTGTCCGCCCTTGAGGGAAGACGCAGGTACACAGAAGGTGGGCAGACAGCAGGGCCAGAGGGCGGCCAGGCAGAGCCGGGTGACAGACACGGCCCCTGGTGCCTTGTCCCTGATCAGGTTCCTGACCCCCGGCCACGGGGTTCTGCCCCTCCCCCCGTGCGTGCTCCCCTGGGAACTAGAACGTGGCCACGGCTCCGGCCCTCGTCCAGGGCGCTGAGGGTGCCTTGTCTGGCAGCGGCAGGGAGCCCAGCACCTGGGGCCTGCGGATGAAGTCGGTTTTGTCTCCACCTGCAGGGACCTAGGAGGCATTGTGGCCAGGTGCTAAGTGCCCGCCAGGCTCACCTTGAGGCTGCTGCTTTCCCCAAAGCCGGTGTCTGCTCCGCCCTCCCCCCCCCCCCCACCTGCTCACTGGCTCTTGTTCTCTCTCTCTCCCTCCACTCACCCCTGCCCCTTGGTCTCTGAGGCCCTGGCCCTCCCTGGAGTTCACAGAGCAGGGAAAGGATGCTGCGCTCCAGCTCTGCCCCTGCCTTGCTGTGTGACCCTGGGCCAGCCTCTTGCCCTCTCTGGGCCTGTGACCTCATCTGGAACGAGAGCGGCAGGGTCAGCTTTTGACGGTTCTGTTATGCAGACTCACACAGGAGGTGGAGGGGAGAGGGACCAGGGCCTACCAGAAGCAGAAACTGAGTTTCAGACATTCTGGCTCTTTCCCACACAGCCCGTCCTGTGTATCACTTGTGGTCCCCAGGGGCGTCGTCATCCACCGGCTCATTCATTCACTCACTCCACAGTGGTTGTCAAGCACCCAGTCTGTGTGCTGGGCCAGGCCCTGCCGCCTGCAGCTGACAGTCTCAAGCGGGGACACACCTCAAATAGGGCCCCAGAGGCCCACCCCACGCCCGTCCTGCCTGCCCTTTCGGGAGAGCCCTTGCTGGTCCCTCTGCCGGGAGGGCCCTTTCTCCCCCTCACCTCAGACCTCGAGATGCGATCACGCCTCTCTCTCGACTCCCCAGGCGAATTGTCTCCTCGCCAGAGTTCCCCGTCACTGGTCCTCCCCTTTGCCACGGTGCAGGCCCCTCTGTTGTTCCCAGCCACCTGCTTCTCTGTCTCCCCCACCGACTGGGACCTTCCCAGGCAAGGCCCTGCCTTTGTTTCCTGGCATCCGTGTAGGCCCTGGCCTGGCAAGACACCAATAACCTTCTTTTTAAAACTGTGGTAAAATACACATAACATAAAATTTACCAGTTTAGCCGTTTTTAAGCGTGCAGTTCGGTGGCATTAAGTACATTCACACTGTTGTGCGGCCATCACCACCGTCATCTCCAGAACTTTCTCATCTTCCCAAACTGAAGCTCAGACCCCACTAAACACGAGCCCCCCTTGCCCTGCCCCAGGCCCCAGGCACCCACCATCCTCCTTTCTGTCTCTGTGGATTTGACTGCTCTAGGGACTCATATAAGTGGAATCGCATAGTATTCGTCTCTCTGTGATTGGCTTATTTCGCTTAGCATAATGTTTCCAAGGTTAATCCACGCTGTAGCCTGTGTCAGGATTTCCTTCCTTTTAAGGCTGAATAATATTCCATTGTGTGTATAGACCACACTTTGTTGATCCATTTGTTTGTCTGTGGACACCTGTGTTGCTTCCACCTTTCGGCTACTGTGAATAATTGAACATGGGTGTTCAAATATATCCTTGAGACCCTGCTTTCAATTCTTTTATGTATATACCCAGAAGAATTGCTGGATCATATGGTAATCCTATGTTTAACTTTTTTGAGGAACCTCCATACTGTTTTCCACAGCAGCTGCACTATTTTACATTCCTGCCACCATTGCACAAGGATTCCAGTTTCCCCATATCTTCGCTCACACTTGCTATTTTGTTTTGTGCTTCTTGTTTGTTTGTTTGTTTTTGCGATAGCAGTCCTCAGGGTGTGAAATAGCACCTCATTGTGGTTTGGAGTTACCCTTTCTTGAATAAAGGCAGGTGTGAGTGGTAAAGTTCAGCCTCCTTCTCTGCTGATGGACCCCTGGCATTGTCTGGGGAGGGCTGGGTCTGCTGGACACCTGCTGGCTGATGCCTCCACTGCCTTGTCCAAGTTTCTGTCCTAGGGGAGGGGAGGGCGGCGTGGGCGTGAGGCTCTGGTCTCCCCACCAGAACCCAGTCCTCCAGGATATAAGTAGCCCAAGGAGTTGGGTCCTTGGGGGTACGTGACACACAGTAGGTGCTCAGTTTTTAATCACACCAATAATACCTGCTTCCATCTTTTTTGGCTGTTCTTTGTTTATTCATATAATTGAGAGATAATTCACCCACATGGTACAAAAATGTCTGTACACAGTGCAAAGGCGCCTCCCTCCGCTGTCCCTCTGCCCAGAGGCCACCACTGTGTCCACTTTCTTGGGGTCCTTCTGGGGAAGTTCTGTGCGTCGATGTAAATACTTTATTGTTGAAGTGCTTCAACCACCCAGCCAGTTACACAAAGAGTTTCCGATCGCTGCTTTGCAGTTCTGGATTTGAGGGCCCACTGGGGGGACCTGGTAACCAGCGAGCCCTTGAAGGAGGTGATGTTCTCCCTCTAGCGGGAAGCCCTGACCGGTGGCTGGCAGAGTGGTCTCCATGAAGGAAGCAAAGCCGCGGCAGGAGAGCGGAGGTGGGCGGGTCTGGTCCTGGGGCATCCGAGGATAAGATCACACCAGGCCTCCCAGCAGCCTGTTTGTCCTGGGCTGGCTGTCGGTCCAGATCTGTTCTGCTGGCACACTTATTAGCTTCTGTTCAGCGCTGGGCATGGACTGCATCCTGGGGGGCAGCGACCCCTGCCCAGAGGACACAGACACAGGTGGAGTTGCCAGTGCGGGGTTAGACAGTGTGCTAGGGGCTTTCAGCAGGGGCCGCCGGGCACGTGGATGGCATTCAGGGTGGATGCAAGGAGAGGTGTCTGGTTGGTGGAGCCCGGGGAGCCCATTCCCTAGGCTGTAGGGGGCAGCCCTGCACAGCCGAGACCTGCGAATGTCTCCCCAGATCCTCATGAAAGTGAAAATCCGCGCGTGGTTATCTGAACCTGCGCCTCACTCCACGTGACATCTAAACCACTAAACACATTTCTCGTGATTGTCAGTACATTGACCTTTCCAGGAATGCGGCTGCCGTCCTCACAGTCAGGGGAAGATCAGACTCTGATATGTTCAGAGCTCTGCCAAGAGCTGTCACCACTGAGAGCATCACGGCACCGAGGGCGGCGTCCCTCGTGGCACCCGAGTGGCGAGCAAACCCCTGTACCCGCCTGGGTGTGTAGCCGCTGTCACCTAGAGGGGCGGGCGACTGACTGCCTCCCTGTGTGCCCACCCCTAATACGCAGGTCACTTCATTATAAAGTGCTTTCCTGTTTTTCTCTCTGTATTGTTACAACTAGGGCATTCTGTTGATTTTTGTTTCAAAATATGTGTGTAGATAGATCATATGATTCATGAACTTCATTTTAGACCAGAGAAAGGGTAGCACAGGTTGGAGCTATCAAGACGGGGGGTTGGACGAGGGGTCTTTGCGGTGACGGAACTATTGCGCGTCTTGACGTGAACATGCACATAGAACCACGTGGAACTAAGCCCTCCCTCCGCTACAGAGACACACGGGTAGGCGTGAAACAGGAAATCTGTCCAGGCTGGTGTCTGGTACCGTCAGCATTGTGCTGGTGATGTTGTTCTGTAGTTTTGCAGGACGTTGGGGGAAACAGGGTAAAGTATAGATAGGATCTCTCTGTATTATTTTTAACAACTATAAGTGAATCTACAGTTATCTCAAAATTAAAAGTTTAATTGGAGAAAAAAGGCCTGGGGCAGGTGTTGGGTCTGATGACTGGACCCTTGGTGACTGTGGGACAGGAAGGCTAGCGACCACGCCACACCCTGTCTCAGTGCCTCCATGGGAGGCCTGTGTGGTCACAAGCCTTCTCCCCAAGGCTGAACCCCACCAGGGCACTGGGACCAGCCTCCTCCCTTTAGTTGCCAGCTGGGGCCTGTCGGTCCCTGGCACCCAGTTTGAGACCTTGGAGCAGGGTCTGGTCCATGCTCCCAGAGCCCCTGGCAGAGCTGGGACCCAGGCTCCCTGCCTCCCACCCCGAGCTGCCCTCGGCCGGGCGGCCTGCTCCCTGGACCTGCGGGACCTGCTGCCCAGTGCCGTCAGCACAGCGGTAGTGCGGGCAGCTGGCTCTCCCGCCCTCAGTCCCCACGTCCCTCCTCCACCCAGCAGCAGGAGCTGGGACAGACGCAGACTGACCGTTCCTTCAAGTGCCATTTTGAAGACTAAAATTAATGCAGCCAACTAAAACTGAAAGATTAAAGCAAGCGCGTGTTCTTGATGGGTCTGTCCTCCTGCACGTTGACCGTTCAGTGGCTCGGCTTCTGGCAGAGGGACTCGTCACGGGTTGCAGGGCAGCCGGGACGAGGCCGGCGAGGCTGCGGGCAGCAGGGTCCAAGCCGGCCCGCGCGTGGTGCCGGCTCGGGGCCCGGCCCACCCGTACCTCGGGACCGGGCTAACTGGACAGACCCAGCGGGGTCCCTGGCCTTCCCTCCGGTTTATCCGATTTCCAGGGGATGAGCTGGGGACCTCAGGGCTCCAGGAGCCCGAGATGCCCCCTGCTCCCTGTTCCCAGAAGTGCATGACCCCGGAGGAGTCCCCGTGAGAGGGTCCCATCGGAGCAGCCCCCGGGCTCCTCGGGCGGCGGTCAGAGTGTGGCTAATTTCATTCCTCATCAAGCTGGTCCTGGCATCTGTTTGGAATGGTTAATGAGGGAAGCAGTACGTTTTTAATCAGTGCGGCTCTCGCTGGAATCATCAGCCCGGGGCTCTCTCGAAGGCCTCACCAGGCCAAGATAACACAAGTGTCTTCTCACGTTTGCTCTGTTATCAATTCCGGCCCTACCTAGTCCAGGGGGCATGGCCGCAGACGCCCCTGCCTCCCTCAGATCCCTCATCCTTGGTCGGCCTTCAGTCCCTGACCATCTCCGGGGTTGCTGAGCGACTTTGGTTCCTCGGACGAGCTCCCCGAACCCGGCTGGGCCGAGCAGAAGTGGGGGCTGAGGTATCGGGGTGATCAGGGCCTTTTCCCGTTACCACCCCCTGCCTCAGTAGCTACTCGGATGGAACCCCTTATCTGCTGCCCAGTGGCTGTGTGACTTGAGGCAGATGACTTAACCTCTCTGAACCTCAGGTTTCCTTTCAGTACGATGGGGCCAATAATTGAAACTTTGCAGGGTGGCCTTAAGGATTCAGTGACCCACATGATGGGTCTGTAACTTATAAATATCCTTGTCACCTTCCTCTCCTGGACTCTCACTGCACAGGGATAGACTTGGGGACAGGCTGGGACTTCAGAAACACAGGCCTGGGGAGGGGAAGGAAGCCCGGCTGGGGCGGAGGGAGTGTATCAACCAGAACTCTCTGGGTTGCAAGGGACAGAAACTCAAGTCGGAAGTGATTGTAATGGTCACTGTTGGCGAATGGCCCAGGGCTCAGGCTTCGGTGTGGCTGGGTCTGGGGGCTCCAACGCTCTTTTTGCCATGTCCTGCTTGCCTCCCGCCTGGGATGTGTTCCCACGTGGGGGCTCTGGTCCCCTCAGGACCCCTGACCTCCTGATGGTCAGCCCTGGGGTTCGTGGTCATTCCTGAGACCACATCCATGGCCCGAGAAGGCCGTGTGCTGATTCGCCAGCCCTGGAGCTGGGCGGACGGGGTCAGCCCCACCTGAGCCACTGCCCTGCGCGTTTCGGAGGGGGTTCAAATGTGCGTTTACTGGGGAGGGGGCAGTAAACTGAGGCTGGAGATGGTGCACCGGGTATGCTTGGCGTTAGAGGGCAGCATGCCGAGCTGGCAGCCTCAACTCAGCGCTGGGCGGACGCCCACAGCCAGGCGCCAGGGAGGCAAGCCCTCGGCTGGGTGGCCGGGCCCTGGCCCCGGAGCTGAACCTGGAGTCATTGCCCCGAGTTCCAGGGGCTCTGTGGCTGGGAGGGGAGGGCTTTGTGGCCGCGTGTGTTGTGTAAGCCCGCGGGGCCCCTAACGCGAGGAATCTGGCTGACCCTCCCACCCCGCACCCGGGCTCTCCTATCTCCCTCTTTCTTAGCCAGCTGGGACCTATTAACAAGAATCTTTTTTCTTGTTATTTCGTCTTCCCTCTTTTCCCAGTGGTATATACTAAAAATTTTTTAAAAGCTGCCTGGGGCACTTTGTGTTACCCAAGAAAACTCGTCACCTTCTTCAGAGCGACCTCACACCCTTTTCACCGGCACCTCCGGAGGGGACCCCCTTCCTGGCTGTGCCGAGCCTCCCCCTTGGGGGCAGCGTGCCCTGCTGCCGGCTGCGGGTCTCACGTCCCCATTCCCGGTCCCTGAGGTGACCGCAGACAGCATGTGGGTGCTCAGGCGGGAGCAGCCTCTCAGCCAGCGCAGGGGCGATGATGCCTGGGGTCCTGCAGCTGGAGGAAAGAGCACCCTCACGTTTGTCCACCGCGCTTCCCAGTTTACAGAGTGCCCTGAAGGCAGAGCAGGGCTCAGCTCCAGACCTCCCGGGCAGGGGCTGGGTCCTGGGCTCAGCCCCTTGGCGCCCCTCCCTCCTGGCCTCAGGAGCCTCCCAACCCCAGAGTCCTGGGCAGGCCCCACCCTCCAGCAGCCCTGCCTCTATCCGGTCCTTGTTCCACACACACGCCCTTGGCCTCGCATTAGCCCTTGGACAGGTGTCCTGGCTCAGGAGCCCCAGGTCCAGAAGGGACGTGATACCGGAGAAGGCAGGGCTCTCCCTGGGGTGGCCCGGTGGAAAGCCAGGGCACAGAGTCGGGCTTGGGGACAGCAGGGCTGCTCACCCTCGCCTAGGGCCGTGTCTGTCCCTCTGACATCAGGTTGCGGGGTCTCCGTTCCCTGCCCCCTCCGCCTCCCCACCCCCTTGCTCCCTCCTGTGCCCACATGCCTGGCTTCTGTCCACTGCCCGCCTCTGTCCTTTCAATCCCAGCTTTCCCACCAGACTGCCGCCTGCCTGCGTCCACCGGGCCTGCCGCTGGGTGCCCACTCCTGGAGCGGCACCCGGGGACAGTTGCTGCGCCACAGGTCTCCCTATACCGCCTGAGGGTGGAGCCCCTGGCGGGGGCACGGAGGGGGTGGCCCCTGAGCTGGGCCCTCTGGCCTGGGGCAGCTGCAGTGTCAGCGAGTGAAGGATGCCCCACGCTGCTGGCTTAAGCCTGAAGTTTATTTTCTCTCTTCCTTTTATCCAGCGCCGCCACGGGATGATGGGAAAACCTGGAGGTGTCTGATGGGGGAGCCCAGGCAGCTGACGGAGCAGAGTGACAGGGGTGCAAGCTGCAGGCCGGCCTGAGGCCGGGGGGCGGCGGGGAGAGGAAGGCATCAAAGGCATACAGACCACTGTGCCCAGGGGTCTGGCTCAGAGGGCTGGGTGGGTGACAGTGCTATCACCAAGGTGGGCCCCCCAGTGCAGGGAGATGCCTGTTGGGGGCCAAGGAGGGGCCGGGGAGCACCAGCTTGGTATGCCTCTAGATTGGTGGGGCAGGTCAGAGGCTAGGATGCCCCCACCCTCATGCCCCAGTGAGGACGCTGCTTCTCCATCCACCCACTCTGCCCTGCACCCCGGGGCTCAGCTCTGCCCAGCTGGCCAAGGGTACATCCTCCCCTCTGCTGTAGCCGCCAGCCACCCCGTGGGCCGAGGGCACCCAAGGCCTTCCGCCCGGGCTCAGCCATCTGCCAGGAGAACAGTCTGCGTCCTGAGCAGAGGCCAGACGCGTGGGGTACAGCGCATGCTGTGATGGCATCTTGCTGCCCCTGAAACAGACGCCCCCGCCCGTGGCCTCCAGGCTGAGTTCTCCGCCTCCTCGTGAACAGAGGGGGTGGGTTGGGGCTCCCTCTGTACCCAGGGACCACCGCAACCGTGGACCCAGGGGCTGGTAGTCCCCAAGGCTCCGCCTCCAGGCCCCTCTGCAGCCCTCGAGAAAGTGTCCCCCCATGGAGCTGGGGTCGGCCTCCTGCTGCTGCAGGCTGAGGTCCCCCAGCAGCTGTGCGAACCCAGCTCCCGTCCCTTCCCTCCTGCCCCACCCACTCCCCAGTCCCCACGCCCTGCAGTCAAAGAGGCACCCAGGAGCCCTCACTAGCTGAGACTGGGGATGAGCTCCTTCCCAGCTCTGCACCCAGCTTGCTCCTCTGCAGGGCGTCCAGGAGACACCAACCCCTCAGGGGACCTCCAGCGGCGGGGTCATGGAAGTGCAGGGTGTGTGAGAGATGCCACAGCTGTGTGGCCGCAGGAACCACATGGGAGACAATCTGCTGGGACAAACGTTCCGTCTGCGCCCGAGTCGGGCCGGTAGGCCTGGAAGGGGTTGGCGCCGTCCCCCGGTGCGCGGCCTGCAGCACTTTTCGGTAAACCCTGAGAGAGATGGTGCCGCAGAGCGGCAACGGGGCCACGTGGACGGCACGGCCACGGTGCCAGCACGCAGGAGGCTGAGCAGGGGGACCGTGAGGCCTGTGAAGACCACTGCTAAAACAAAACAAAACTCCTGAATAGAGAATAGGGCGTTTGCGAGGACAGAAGCTAGGTGGCGCCCGGCGCTCAGCACGGCGGCCTCATTGCTCTCGAGCGCCCCAGCCTCGGTTTCCCCTTGAAGTTTCCCCAGAAGCCCCCAGCTCCAGGGGGTTCTGGAACCATTCCATGTTGTTTTTAACTTTCATTCAACTAAAGGGAATCAACACACCCGCTTTGCATGGAAAGACCCTGGCGGATTTCCCTTGACTGTGGTTGTTGAGTGCAGGGCCTGGGGCACATCCCAGCTGGACTCCTGCTTGCGTGTGACCCCGAGACCAGGCCCGAGGACGGGGGAGGTGCTTCCAGCCGCCCGCAGGAGGGCCTGCACGCGCATACGTGCCTACAGGCGTGTGTGCACGTGTGCTGTGCAAGCATGTGCGTGTGTGATGGTTCAGAGGTCTCCTGTTTTTTTCATTGAAATATAGTTGATTTCCAATGTTGTGAGAGTTTCAGATGTAAGTTAAGAGGTGTCGTGGATGCGTGTTTGTCCGACCGTGTGAGGTCAGCGTGGATCCGAAAGCGTGTTTGTGGCTGGGATGCCGTCCGGCGGGCCCCAGGTCGGACCTGGAAGGGGAGGCGGCTGGGCGGAGCCCACCGTGCCCTTGCCAGCATTCCAGGTCAGGGGCGCTGAGCAGGCAGGGTCCCCCAACCTCGCCCTGCCACAGAGGACGGCTGCCCTTCACCCAGCCCCTGCAGGGGCCGTGGAGGCGGGGCCCCGTCCTTGTGTCTGCGTTAGCAATTTCTGTGGCAAGGCACAAGAAGCTCGTGGTGGGACTCCCTGGGGGACAGGGGGACCTTGGTGGACGTGGTACCTTTGGGAGGGCGACTTTCCCCTGGATATCTTTTTTGTTGTACTTATGAACCATGAGAGTGCATTAGCTATTTAAAAATTAAATTTGTCAAGTCTGTAGGTTGCTGGTTTTGGGGTGAATTGGCTTGTTTTCTGGATATCTGAGGGATGCCCCCCCAAGGAAGGGATGCTCTCAGGAAACATGTGCCTGAGCACATCCCTCACCCTCAGGGGGTTGGGGGTCAGCTGCCTGGATGACTGTGGACAGTGGGGACTCTGGAGCAGAGGGCAGGGGACCCAGGTCAGGAGCTGGTATGGCCGCTTGCCAGCTGGGAGTCCTCGGGCAGGTCTCAGTCCCTCTGAGCCTCGGTTTCCTCATCTGTAAAATGGGGATATGAAACTCCAGCTCCCCAGGCAGGCTTGAGGGTAAAATAAGATCATGTTGGCATCTGAAGAGAGTTCCAGCATGGTCGGACCCCCTCCCGGCTGGGCTGGACTGAGGCATCTGTGCTCCCTGCCCATCAGCGAACCAGGTCCAAGAGTGACAGGATGTGGCTCCCAGACACGGCACCCGAGGGCCCTGGCCACAGGCCCGGCCAGGCTCCTGGCCGAGTGGGAAGGCCTCAGCCCTCCTCCCAGCAGCCGGAGAGGCAGGACATGCCCTGGCCGGTGGCCCTGCACCCTCGGCCGCTGCTCTGCCTCAAGAAGAGAATCCTGGTGGGAGCTTCGGGGTCACAGAAGAAGCTGGGATGCTGGGTGCTGGGGTCTCGGGGGTGCTTCTCGGCAGGTGGGAGCAGGCAGGGAGGCTCCCTCGCCAAGCCAGGGCCCCCTGTGCCCCTCCCTGTCCCACTCCGGGACCCTCCCCTTGAACACACTCAGACCCTGCCCTGGCTGACCCCCTGCACGCTGCCCCCGCTGAGCCGAGGTCTGGGCTGGGTCACTGTGTCCGAGGGGAGCCCCGCCCTTGCCCCCCACTGGCTCACACACCTGGTCGGAGAGACCCAGCTGGGGTGCGCCCTCCCCCCATGGGCAGCCATGCATCTTACAGTGTTTCTCCCTGTGATCTGATGATGCCTCAGTTTCCTCATCTGTAAAGTGGGCTCCTTGTTAGGGTGACATGAGTGAGGATGATGCTCTCGGAGAGCTGGGCACAAGGCGGGGGCTGCGTGGGTGGGGGGATGAACAAATCCTTGTCCCAAGTGGCCCGAGACACCCCACCATTACCCCCTAATTATCCCTTCCCTAGACAAACCTCCTTGTGGTGCAGATGAGGCCCAGAGGGGGATTTGGTACCCCCCGCCCCAGGTCTCACCCCAGGGCCCCTGCCCGCCGCCCTAGCTCTCTCTCCACACCTCTGTCCGGAAGTGGGGGCCCTGGGCAGAGACACCCCCTCCCCCCGCAGCGGAGACATTTCCAGACTCGGGCTGAGCTCCTGGGCAGGGCAGCCTGGCAGGACGGAGGGGCGTGGAGGCCAGCCCGGGGACAGTCACTCACTGTGCCCGCAGGCAGGGCTGTCTGGGGCCCAGAGCCAGGACAGGAAGGCCGGGTGGGTGGGCAGGGCCCCTGTGGCTTTCTCAGAGGCAGGCCCAGGGCAGGCACTGGGGGCCTGGGCGAGACAGCTAGACGTGGGGGAGGGGAGCCAGCAGGGCAGCTCCTCAGGTCGGTCTGGCTTACGAGGCGCCCCCTGTCCGTCTGTCCGTCCGCTCCCGGGAGCCGCACCGGAGTCTCCAAGGCAAGAGGCAGCCCCATTCCACAGACGAGCCCGAGTCTGAGGCAGACCAGAGCGGGGCGCCCAGCAGGCGACAGGAGACAGCAGTCTCGGACCTCGGGGATAATGGGACGCGACCTCGGGGCAGCCTGGCCACCTCCTGCCTTCTCTGTGTCCCTGCTTCCAGAGCCCCAGAGGAGAAGGGGGACAGCGACACACGGGGCAGCGGCGAGGGGTGAGCCCACCCCGGACAGGCGCTCTGTCTGGGGTTGGCTGGGGGCTCAGGAGCAGGGGTGCTCAGGCTGTGCCCCAGACAGAAACTTCGGGAGCCCTGGGGATGGCCAGGCACCCCCATCACTGCCCTAAGAGCACTGGTCCAGCCTACTGGGTCTGCATCCATGTGTACCCAGAGCCGTGAAAACATCGCTCCCCTTGACCCAGAAATCCCAGGACTGGGTTCTAGAGGCACATCTGGTGCCTGCACAGAGACCTCACTGACAGGACAGCCCAGCAGCCAAGGATGGGGAGAGACACACCAGGCCTGACCCCGACGCGGGCAGCGGGGAGTGCGCCCGGGGTTCCGGGCCGCTTCCAAAGGGTGACGCAGGGGAATGTTTGACGACCTAAAAACACGGAGAAGTGTTAAGTGAGCGGGGAGTGCGGGCCACAGAACAGAATGTACTTTTGTGCAACCACAACACACACAGGCCCAGTCCCCGTCCCAGGCCCACATTTAGAGAGGCCTCAGACAACAGCACCGGCAAGTCTCCAGGGAGCTGGGAAGGTGGGTTACTTCATTTTCCTTGCTGTGCTCTGTTGTTATTTTCCATAGCTGACGCAGTGGCTATGTATTCTTTGGTCAAAGGGAGGCGTGCGGCCTCCCCTGCCCCTCTGGAAGTGGGGCTAAATTCACAAATAACTCCAACCCAGGGCCCAGGAGTCTGGAGCCGCCCTGCCCCACGTCCCTCCCAGGCCATGCCCTCACCCACTGCTCCCTGCCAGCCAGCCCACTCAGGCCCCTGTGGGCTTTGAGCAGACTCCCTTGGCCGAGGGCTACGTGGAGAGCCCGCCCTCTGCCCATCCTGACCCTCTCTCTATTTTCTCCCTATTTCTTCTCAGGAACAAACAGAGTCACCCTCTGGCCTGAGCACAATGGCTCAGAGCCACCTTTGGCAGTCTGGAACCCGCCCTAGGGCCCTTCCAGAAAGCACCGTGTGCCAGGAAGAATTCTTACACCAGTGAACATGTTCTTTTTAAAACTGACAGAACTGGGACTTACCTGGTGGTCCAGTGGCTAAGACTCCATGCTCCCAATGCAGGGACCCCGGGTTTGATCCCTGGTCGGGGAACTAGATCCCATGTGCAGCAACTAAGACCCAGCGCAGCCAAATAAATAAATAATTTTAAAAAATAGAAAGTAAAACTGACCGAACTTTCTAGGCTCGGAGGGCCCTAGAGGTTTAGCTGGTTCCATGTTAGACCCATCTGGGCAGCTTTTAAAAATGAAGGTGCACCTTTGTTTCACCGAACGAGATAGGCAGGTGGCAGATAAACACATGAAATGATGGTCAGCGTTGTAAGCTGTTAGGGAAACTTGAACTAAAACCACAGTGAGGTTTCACTGCATGTCCATCAGAACGGCTGGAAGTAAAAATATGGGCAACACGAAACACTGGCCAAGATGCAGAGAAACTGGGTCCCTCTTGCGTTGCTGCTAGGAATGTACAAGGGTACAGCCACTCTAGAAGACAGTTTGGTGGGGGGGTTTCAGAGTAAGTGTACTCTTACCAAACAACCTGGCTGTGGCACTCCTGGGCATTTGTTCCAGAGAAGGGAAGACTTACGTTCACACAAAAACCTGTAGGAGAAGGTTCATAGCAGTTGTATCCCTGACAATCCCCCCGCCTGGAACCTGCCCAGATGTCCTTCCCAGGGGGGATGGATTAAAAAAACTGTGGTACGGCCATGCTGTGGAATATTACTCAGCGGTAAAAAGGAAGGGACTGTTGATACATGAACAGCTTGAATAAGCCTCCAGGGAATTACGGTGAGTGAAAAAAGCCAGTCTTAAAAACTTACATCCTGCACGATTCAGTTTGTATAACATTCTGAAATGACAAAATGATGGACAGATCGGTGGCTGTTGGGAGTGAAGGATTGGGGGAGAAGTGGGTGTGGCTCTGGAGGGAGGGGTGGCATGCCAGTGCCATGTGATAGACCGTCTTGGAACTCGATCGTGGGGGGGGTCACAGAAAGCTACACGTCTGGTGAAATTGCATAGATACACACACACACATGCACGCACGCATGCATGCAACATCAAAAGAGGACTACTGATCACAAAAAGACAGACTTCTCAAGTTAATGATTTTAGTACTTTTCTGTGTATGGGAAGATGCAAGAGTCTGGGCT
The DNA here is from genome assembly GCF_003676395.1 of Aethalodelphis obliquidens. Lineage (NCBI taxonomy): Eukaryota > Metazoa > Chordata > Mammalia > Artiodactyla > Delphinidae > Aethalodelphis > Aethalodelphis obliquidens. The sequence continues at coordinate 223,012 of NW_020838030.1, read as the reverse complement.
CATTGAAATTACCCTTCCATATGCATCTTAACTCTCTAGGGCCGGTCTCTTTTTCTCCATCCTGAATCCCCTCAGGGCGCACTGTCAGGTCAGCTGCAGTGGCGATGGCTTGATGGTGGGCACCATTTTTTTGTGCACAATGTTATCACTGGGGGAGGCTGGGGGAGGGTTGCATGGGTCCTCCCTGTACATTTTATTTTGCAACTTACTATGAATCTGTGGTTATTTCAAAGCGAAGAGTTAAAAAACAAAAACAAACAAACAAAAAAAACACCCAAGGTGCAGGAGCACAGCCCTCAGAGGTTCTGACTCATCCATCTGGGTTTGGACCCAGGCGTCAGTACATCTGTATTTCTTAGAAGCGCCCATGTGTCTACCGCACGGCCAGGGATGGAAGCACTGCCGCTCCCTCATTCAGCAGAGGGAAACTGAGGCCAGAGAGGAGAAGGGGTTTTCCCAAGCCCACACAGCTGCTGCGGAGGAAGGGGGTGGCGGGAGAGGAAGACCACCAGCTCTGAGGCCTTGGGTTTTTACTGCTGCTCCAGGCTGGGGCTGAACCAGGCTGGTTGTTTTGTTTTGTTTTTTTTTGCGGTACGCGGGCCTCTCACTGTTGTGGCCTCTCCCGTTACGGAGCACAGGCTCCGGACGCGCAGGCTCAGCGGCCATGGCTCACGGGCCCAGCCGCTCCGCGGCATGTGGGATCTTCCCGGACCGGGGCACGAACCCGTGTCCCCTGTATCGGCAGGCAGACTCTCAACCGCTGCGCCACCAGGGAAGCCCTGGTTTTTTTTTTTTAATGTAAATTTTTATTGAAATCTGGTGTACAGCTTGTTGAATCGTCACGAGCTGAACACAGTCACGTAACCGGCACCTAGACCCCCAAGCAGAAGCTGACCAGCCCCGCAGGAGCCCCCTCGGGCCCTGCCAGTCATAGCCCTCCTCCGCATCCAGGGGACCCTCTCTTGACTCACAGCGCAGCGCCGTCTTTCCCCTCCTTGAGCTTTGTAGGTGGCCGGTGCCGTTTGGAGCCATGCCAGGGAGTAGGACTGGAGCAGCCCGCGTACTCTGAGTGGGAAGGAAGTGGCCTCCCCAGGAACCTGGTCACGTAGGGCTGGGGACAGGGGCTTCGGGAGGGACTGTCCCCAGGGCAGTCGCCTTGTCCAGCGTGGCCGGAAGGGGCTGTTTCCCCGGAGCCTGCGTTGGAGGCGGGAGGAGGGCTGGAGCCCTGCCCAGTTGACCCAGAGGGCCGCGTCCGCGAGCCTGGTCCAGGGGCCTCCAGAGATGCTGGGGGAGGAGCGGCAGCCCAGCAGAGCAGACAGAGCTCTGGACGTGGGGCCACCACACCTCAGTAAGAGACCGTGGGGTTTCCCTGGTGGCGCAGTGGTTGAGAGTCCGCCTGCCGATGCAGGGGACACGGGTTCGTGCCCCGGTCCGGGAAGATCCCACATGCCACGGAGCGGCTGGGCCCGTGAGCCATGGCCGCTGAGCCTGCGCGTCCGGAGCCTGTGCTCCGCAACGGGAGAGGCCACAACAGTGAGAGGCCCGCGTACCGCAAAAAAATAAATAAATAAAAGAGACCATGGTACTGTGCGGTTGCCACTCAGAGCCCGTTTCCCCTGTAAATGAGGATTTTAGATATGTGGGTAAAACAAACATCTATTAATATAGAATTGGTGTGTTAATACAACACATTAAGATCATTCGCATACTGTCCATATCACACCTTCATATAATACATGATATGCTACTGTTATGAGTTCTATGCTGGTCGTAGCTGGATCTATGGAATACTGACTCTGTGCCTGGCACTCTTCTAAGTGCTTTAAATGTATTAACCTATTTGATCTTCCTAAAACACAATAAAAGAGGACCCTAAACTGAGGCACAGAGAGGTTCATTAACTTGCCCGAGGTCACACAGCTAGTGTGTGGCAAAGCTGGGATCTGAACCCCGGCCCTCTTGGCTCTAGAATTCACGTCGTAACCTCTAGTCTCTAACATCTCACTAAACGTTATTGGATGTAATCATACAGTAGCCTGTGATACCGCAGACACACCTGCTCTACACCTTCTGGTATACAAGGCGCTTCTGCTCCGTGGGCAGCACCTCACCTTTCTCATAGTGACTGTGTGAGGTGGAGCTGTTACCGCCGCCCCGCATTCCAAATGGGGAGGCTGAGGCAAAGAGGCACTCTGGCATGTCCCAGGCCATTGGTTCCCAATCCAGACGCTGGGCCGTGCCCCTCCTGTTGGCAGCCGGGCTGAGTGGGGAAGGAGGGTGACGGGCAGAGTGGGCCTCAGTCTGTGGCCAGCAAGGCTGCATGGACCCGGTAGGGCACAGGGCAGAGGTTGGGTCCCCATTCAGAGCCAGTCCCAGCTGGGCTGTCAGGGTCCGCAGCACACTGAGAGGGGGACTGCCGAGAGGTTCAGGCCACCGAGGGGTTCCCCAGGATGGGCGGGACATGGGTGGGGAGGAATGGGGAGCCCAGGCAGGGACCACCGCTTGCCACAGGGTTTAGAGCTGGGCCACAGCAGGCCAGGTCAGCCTTGCACGTCTGGGAGGGTCCCCGTCTGCACGTGTGTGCCTTGTGGACACTACTGCCTGGGGGGGAATTATTGTGCGCCCTTCCGTATCTTGGACCCGAGTGTCACAATGTGGTGGGGTGTCCCCGTGCCTCCCTCACAGGCTGTGCTGACAACCAAATGAGGTGACACTGGTCAACTGTTAATACCAATGCCTAGTCTATAGGAACTGCTCAAAAAATATTCACTGTCATTAAAGGAGTGGGAGAGGGACGAAGTGGGGAGGGAAGGAGGGAGTGAGGAAAAAAGGAAGGAAGGAAGGAGTCTGATTAGGGGGATAAAGTAGGCAAAGAAGTCTGCACAAAGGAATTGACCTTTGAGCAGAGTTTTGGAGGGTGAATAGGAGTTTGCTACAGGATGAAAAGGCAGGGAATGGAGTGGTGTTCCATGTACAGGGAGCCCCTGGGCCGCATGGTCAGCCTTTGTAAAGGGGGGTCATGATTCCATGTGCCTCGAGAGGTTCACGCAGGGGTTAGGAGAGGAAGCATTTGGAGAAAGAACCTAGCACTCACTAGCTGGACTGGCTGCAGCAGGACGAGATGGTGCCGCGTTATCACGATGTAGTCAGAGCAGGACTGGAGCTGGGGAGGGCAGCCCTGGGCCTGGGCAGAGTGCGCTCCAGGAACCCCAGCACCATTGGCTGTGTCCCTGTCACATCACATTGGTGTTACCTCGCATGGCATGTCCATGTCTGAGCAGCCAGCTGGGGGATTGTCCAGACTTGGGGCTTCCAGGAGGCCAGGTTTCCTCACCTCTCCCAGCACAGGTCCCAGCACGGTTCCTGGCCTGGGAGGGAGGGAAGGCCTGTCTTGCCAGCCCCGCCCTCTCCATCCTCGAAAGCCACTGTCCACCCCAGAGTGGGCACAGGACAGTGACAGTCCAGCAAGGTGACTCGAGGGCATCCTGACACCATCCCTCACGTCCTCCGTTCTTTCTGATCCCCGGCCAGGCCTGCGGACACACAGGCAGAGGCGCTGAGCCGATGGTGTGCGGCCCCAAGTGGGCTCTGGCTCCAGGGGAGGGGGGAGCCGTCTGTGGCCTCTTCAGCTGAGGTGTGCCTGAGGCAGGTTCTGGGGCATCCCATCTGCTGCACGTGGGGTCCGGCAACCAACGATGCTTCAGCCGGACAGGAAGTAGCAGAACCCCAGGTCAGTGCGGGGATGTGGAAGGAGGGTCAGGGAGCGAGGGCGAAGCTCAGATGACCCGTGGTGGGCTCCCAGCGGTGGCCCGGATGGGCGAGGCCCACGGTGCCAACCTCAGGCCCACTCGGAGCAGCTGCCCTGGACTTCTGGGTGTTGGGAGAGAGGCATGCGGGGCACCCGCAGCGGGAGGGCTGTGGCCCACGTGGGAAGCTGCGTGGCATCGGAGGAGAGGTGCATAGCCCAATGACACCGCCTCCAGGGGCGTGTCCTGTGTCACAGCAGCCGCTGCGCAGGAGGGCAGGGACCGGGTGTGCGGGGAGCTGGGCCCCCGCCTCGTGGAAGTCACCCCAGGCCCGAAGGCCTCGGCCACCGGGCATGGCGCCAGGCAGAGCCAGCGGAGGCTCGTGTTTCTCGACATCGTTTCAGATCAGTTATTTGCCCACAGGAGCTTTGTACTCTCGCTTCCATTTTACGAATGAGGACGTTGAGCAGAGAGGCACTTGTACCAAACGCGCGTGGCTGGTCGGGGGTGGGGTGGGATCTGACCCCAGGTGGGCTGACTCGCAGCCCAGACCCACAGCGGGACCCCGAGCCTCTCTGCCAGGGCTCCCGGCATGGGGGTGTTGGCCCCTGCCCGTGGTCCGGGCCTCTTTGGGGAGGACATGCTGGTCTCAGGCAAACACACCGAGTCTCTGTGCCACCCAGTCTGTACAGCGGGGGACCCACAGCACTTACCTGCTCGGAGCCTGTTTCCTCACGGGCGTCTGTGGGGCCTCAGCAGCCCCCCCACCCCCGACTGCCCTCTCCACCTCTGACCAGGTTTGTAGCAGGTGACAGATCAAAGGAGGCACCGTCATGGCCGGTCCCCTCAGTGGGACAATGACCAGGACACACGGGGCCCTTGCCTTCAGGAGGGGACTCTGACGGGCAGACAGGAGTGAATGAGCAAACAGATAGATGACTCGGCCTGTTTCACGTGGGGCTCTGAAAGAGAACGAGTCGGGGGCGAGGGTACTGAAGGGCGGGGGAGGGCTGCTGTAGACAGGGAAGGCCTCCTGGAGTTGGAAAGCTGTCAGATGTGATGGGGACAGAGCATTCCATTGCAGGGGCAACGGCAAGTGCAAAGGCCCTGGGGCAGGAATGATGAGAGGAGCGTGAGGGGGCAGAGGCCAGCTCATGCTGGGAAGGGGTTGTCTGTGGTCGGGGGCTGTGGACAGACCTGCCAGCTGGCAGGCCCAGGCCACGCCCCAGGGTGCAGCTCTGCCTGCAAAGAGCCTCCGCTGGGAGACTCCCTGTGGGACCTTGGGCCTCGGCATCCCCATTGAACAGGGAGCAGTTGGACTTGTCGTTGCCAAGGGCCCCCTGGGACTGAGCCCCTGCACTGGCGTGTGGTGTGGGCACAGGGCGGTGTCTTGGCTGACCTGTCAGAGGACAAGGAAGCACATGGTTTCTTGCATGCGGGCTTTCCCCAGGGCTGCTCACCTACCCCAGGACCTGACCTGGGGCCACCCAGCATGGCCTGCGCTGGCATGGCCCGGCGGGGGGGCCTGTTGTCTGGGGTCGCCGGTAATCCTGTCTCACTTTGCCGCCTCAGGAGCTCCCTGGAGACCGGAAGCAGCCTCTCCACTGACCGATACAGGTACTGTTGTACCATCCGCCCTGGACCTGCTCAGGACCGCTGGCCCACTCTCCCCATCAGCACCTAGGGTCGGCTCCAAGAGGCCATGGGGGAAATTAGCCCCCCATTTGGCCCTAAAATTCCCCCAGGGACCGGAGATAGTGCTGGCACATCCCCTGAGAACAAGTCCAGCTAGAAGTGGTCCCTCCTGGACCATGGCTCAGCCCATAGTTGCTCCGAGATTCAAGGCTGGTGGTCCCCCGAGGGCCGGCCTACAGCCGTGGCTCCCATGACGACCAAGGCTGCAGCCCAAGGGAGAAGCCGACAGTGTCTATTAGTTTCCACACTGTACTTGGTGGAAGTGGGGATGGTGGTCTGAGGGTCTCGTATGTTGATGTTTCTGTAAGATGTCTTCAGAAGGAAGGGCTGTACACTGGGGTGTAGGGGAGGCCCCTGGATGGGGCAGCAGGTGGGCATGGAAGACCAGGAATGGGCAGCTGGTCCTGAGTGGGGTTGGCATGGACGGGGGGCTGGGAGGGGACATCTGCGCTACACGTGGGGGTGACTAGAAGTGGGCTGGGGGTGCCCGCTCTCAGGAGAGGGCAGACTTTGTGAGGCCCTGAGAAGTGGATGTGGACCCAGGGCCTGGAAAGCGAGGGGGCGGGCGGATGGCAGACCCAAGTCCCACTGGGGAGCTCGGCCTCGGTGAGAGGGAGCTTCTGCACAAAGGCAGTGCGCCCCCGAACTGGAGCCGTCAAGCAGGGGCTGGGCCCCAGCTGTCGGGTGGCAGGCGCTATATGGGGATGAGATGGTCTAGCGACCAGCTAGATGCCTGAGGCGGCTGGGAGTGGGCACGCGGGCGCGGCTTCCCTGAGCAGCTCCGGGCTGGGTACCCTCAGGGGCACTGCTGGAGGACGGAGAATCGGGTGGGCCACACACGTGCACACTCTCATGTGACCCCGTACACAGACGCTGTGCAGCCACAGCACACAGCAGTAAGGGTTGCCGCTTCTGTTGGCAGAAAGCTGGCAGCGTCCCACCTCTGCACGACCGCGCACAGCTGTCGGCCCATTTTACAGGCGTCACATTTTCAGGACTCTCAGCTGGTGAGCAGAGCTGGGATTTGAACCCAGATCCTGGTGTGAACGCTGCCTGATGCTGTAGCACGCTCCTCGCCCATGTGTGTACACTTCCTGCACAACCACACACACACGCAGACTCCCGGACATCTGCACACTCTGTTACTTCGGCACTCGGACCCTTATACCGTCCCTCTGCACGTGGGTCCACACACACCCAAGGCCTCACTCCAGTTCGGGCACATAAGTGATGGCGGTCATGGTCAGGGGTTGGCCACAGTAACCACCACTGCTTGAGGCTGGCCACACTTGACCTCACAGGCAATGACACCCTGCACCTTCAGAGAGCAAAGACATCAGGGCCCCTTGGTTCTGCCTTCCCCCCTGCTTCTCAGCCATTATTTCCTGAGCATCTGCGGGTGTGGGAGGAATAAGGAAACCACAGGGACCTGTCCTGCTGCCTTTGCAGAGCTACTGTATCAGGCAGCAAACGGACAGAGAAATCGGGTTTCAATATGATATGTCAGGTGGTGACAAGCGTTTCGACTGAAGAAAAGCACACAGCCCAGAAGTTGCGAGCTGTGTTTTATCTGGACCTCACTGAGGACTGTGGCCTGGGAGACAGCCTCTGCGACAGCCCTGAGGGACCTGCTGCCAAGAGGGGAGGGAGAAGCCAGGAGGTAGAGGGCTTTTTGCTGGGAAAGATGTGCTCTACCGTCAGAGATGACTGCTAACCACAAAAACCCAGACAGCTCAAGTTAGTGATTTTAGTGCTTTTCCACGTATGGGACAATGCAAGAGTCCCATAGGAATAATAAGAAATTATTCCTTAGATGTGCATCTCCACTGTCTAGGGCGGGTGTCCTGTTTTCCTCCATCTTGAATCCCCTCAGGGTGCACCTTCAGGGGCTGCTGCAGTGGCTGACGGCTTAATGATAGCAGCATTCTCTGTTTACTGAAGTACCAGCGACACTTCTTGTCCACAAGTGCTATGAAGAGAAATAAAGCAGCGTAAAGGGGATAGTGATGGGAGGGTAGTCAGGGAGGGCCTTCTGGAGGCGGCGCTGTTTAACCAGACAGCAGCAGGAAAGGCGGGTGAGGGGTGAGCCGTGCAGCTATCTGGAGTAGGGAGCATCAGACAGTGGGACAGCCAGTGCAAAGGTTCAGAGGTGGAGCGTGCCCGGCACGTTTGAGAAGCAGCAGGTGCTACGTGAGAGCTGTCCTCATCCCCTTGGGACACAGGCAGAGCCCAGCTTAGTGTTCCCATTTCACAGATGAGGAAAACTGAGATCCAGAGACCAGAGGACTGTTGGTGCCAGACCCAGCTGCCCCCTCCCTCCCGGCACGGCCGCCTGACCTCTGCCCTTTATGCGCAGTGAGGCCGCTGGCTTTGCTGCTTTGTGGGAGCCTCTGAGAAAGCCGGCCCTCGGGCTCTGGTGGCCAGTCCCACGGAGGTTCTGGAGGCCTGCTTACAGCCTGGGAAATTCAGAAACAAAGGTCCCAGCCAGTAATTGCCTCCTTTCAAAGGAACAGCCGGCTTCCTCTGCCACAGGCGTGAGAGGGAAGCTGATGTCCTGTTGGGGGAGGGTGGACGGCGCTTCGGGGAGGCTGGCAGACAGGCCCCTCACCCTCGGCAGACTGCCATGTTGCCCTCCTTCCTCGCCTGCCTCGTCACCAGCCCAGTTACCCAGCAGCTCCCCTCTCCCCAGGCCGGGTTGGTGGACTGTGCCCCACGCTGCATCCAGCTCGGCCGTCCTGATGATGCTGTCCGTGCCCGTCCCCTCACTGGGCTTCACGCTCCCTGCTCGACTGAGCCATCGCGAACGCCCTTCCCTTCTTGCCATCCACGGCGGCCCTTGCTACGGAGAGCCACCCTGCAGAGCCGCTAGACTGCATCGCTCCCGGCGGACGGGGGAGTCCTGTACACTGTGGGGTGTTTGGCGGCCTCTAAGTCCACTAGAGGCCCGTAGCGCCGCCCTCCCCATTGTGACAACCCATGGTGTCCCCAGGCATGGCCACTGTTTCTCGGGGCACGGGGTGGCGGCAGAATCGCCCCGGGGGGAGAGCCACTGCTCTAGAAGCAGCGCATCCGAGATGGTGGACGGAGGAGACTCCCTCCTGAGGCCGGTGACTTCGTTTATGGCTTTGCCGGGGCGCGGGGGGTGCTGTGATCAGGCCCAGTTCTGCACCCAGCCTTGGATGCCCGGCCGCCGGCGCAGGACACGCAGGCCCAGCGCTCTGGTGGCAGCCGCTCCTGTCTGAGGCCGATGGGCCTGGACGTCGTCCCTCACACACGGTGATGGGGTCTTCTCTGAGCTCTGTTTCCTCATCTGTGGTTGGGGGAGGGGGAGCGAGCCCTCCTCACAGGATGCGATGGGACCACTGCTTTGTCAACAGTGTTGAGCAGACCAGGGACCCCAAGTAGCAGGCGGGGTGAGTGTAGTGTGCTCAGGAGGACCCTTCGCTCCTGCAACAAAATGACGGGGTGCCTGCAGTGGGCCAGGTGCTGCCCTGAGCCAGGCAGGGCCGGGATGCTTGCGCTGCAGTTGGGGGCTGGAGCAGATGAGTAAATCAACGGATCATCTCAGAGGAGGGCATGTCTGGCAGAGAAAGTCAGGGTAGGGCGTGCAGGGGGCTCGGACGTGATGCTGGCGGTAGCATCCGGTGGGTGCAGAGGGGCCGGGGAGGGCACCTCTGGCCAAGGGCACTGCCCGGAAGGCCTGGAAGAGAGGGTGGCTTCAGGGACCTGACGGGAGCCAGGGGGCTGGGCGTCGGGAACCTGAGAGCGCAGACGGTCGGCAGGAGTCGGGGCACGGAGGGCCGGTGGACAGTCGGGAGTTTGGCCTTTATTCTGAGAGCAGCAGGGGCACCGGGTAGAGCAGAGAGGGACGTTTGAGGTCCCTGTGGCTAGTGTGTAGGGAAAGGGCCGCAGGGCGCCCAGAGTAGAAGCCAGACCTGCCAGGAGGGGCCCAGTGGTTCTGCTTGGCCGCCGTGGCGCTGGGTCCTGGGCCGCGGAGCCACCCGTTCTGCCCGTGGCCCCCGTCCCTGCCTGACAATGCCCCGCTGGCCACGGCCCCTCAGCCCAGGCCCCCCCCTCTGGCGTCGGGAGTCCCTTCCCGGCAGCCAATGAGCGGCTGTCATCGAGGTTCCATTTTAGATTTTATCAATGTGTCCCTGTCACCCAGGCAACCACGGTGGCCCTGTCAGTCTTTCTCCGCTGCCTTTCAGAGACAGCGGCTCCCACTGCACCATGTGGCGACGTGGTGAGTTTCCGCTCTCGGGGCCGAGCAGGGATTCCGCCAAACATAACTGACCTGGCGAGGAGGCCGGCATCTGTCACCTCGCCCCCTCCCTGCCTGCACCCCACACCCCTGGTCTTCCCAGCCTCGGCCACTTCGGGCCAGGCAGGCGGCTGGGCCACTGCCCGGCCAGGTGCCGGCGCAGCCACTGGGGACCTGGGGACCAGTTGGAAGAGGGAGCTTTCGGAGCCGCCGTCAGGAGCCCCGGCATCCAGGCCCCCAGGATGACGGGCCGGGGGCCCCCACCACTCAGCACAGCCAGGGCTGCCCCCGTTTGCCCCGGGAACCCCCGGGGAAGCCCCGAGAAGCTCCAGCCCCCCGCGGCGGCGGCAGCCTGAGGCTGCCTGGGCAAGCCTGACGGAGGAGTCGCTGGGCTTTTGTGTGCGCTGCTCTTTGTATCGGAGGCTGTGCTGGAGGGGCGGCTGGCAGCACCGGGCCATGTGAGTGGGGCCACTGTGGCAGCGGGGACCGGGGTGGCCGGAGCGGCCCGTCCCCCAGCTCCCTCAGCCCCTCTCCAAGTCTCGGTGGAGGTGCCACGGGGGTCCGGCAGGAGACCGAAAGGCGAAAATGCTCAAGTTCAAGGCCCTTTGCCTGGATTACTGGCAGTTCCTGTGCCTGCAGCCGCTGCACGGAGTCTATAAAAGGTACGTGCCCCGGGAGGGCCTCTGCCGTGGGGCAGCCGAGCCGGCGGGCCCGTCCCCTGCCTGGCGACCACAGGGCCTCCTCGTCCTGGGGCAGGGCCCCCGCTGGCGTTTGCTCTGGGCCACTGGGCAACTTGGCTGGATTGTCCCCTCCTCTCCCTGCAGCCCTGAAGCTGGTAGCATTTCTGCGGAGAAGGGGTCACCCCCGAGTGCTCTGTGACCATGCGCTGAGTTTCATTCTTCCTTGCTGCTGAGAATCGCCCCGGAGCGGACTTGTTGGGAGCACTGTCACCCCACAGGAGGGCACCCTCCACCCTGGCCTGGCCCTGCCAGGGTCCATGCCCCCTGACCTCACTGGCGGCTCATGTGACTAAGGGGTTTGACGGCCTCCATCCCAAGCAGAGATCTGAGACACACTTGGGGTAATGAGGGTATCTGCCTTACTTGGGCAGAATGAGGGTATCCCTGGTGTGGAGGTCAGGAGACCAGAGTTCAAGTCCCTCCGCTTGCTTTGTGACTTTGGGCAGGTCACTTTCCCACTCTGAGCCCCAATTTCCCCATCTTTAGGGATTTGGCCCTGTTGACGGGTAGTGGCACTTGGGGACTACTCCCTGAAACTATGCGGGCATGACCCCGAATGTTAGTAAAACTGACAGTGTCTTCCGCACATGCATTCTGTCCACACACACACCTTGTCTGAGGAACACCGGTGCCCAGGCCAGCAGGAAGGGCGCCTTCAACGGCCTGTAATTAAAGGCCTTGGAGGAGGGAGTTAGAATACCGGCTATCCCGAGGGAGTTAGTTTTTCCTGATTTCACACTCTGTGAAGTCCGTGGCTATTAGTATGCGAACCGTTCTGGGAAAGTGTGGGAACTTTTCTTTTCTCTTCCAAGGCTTTCTCCGAAGGGGGCAGGTCCTGAGGGTCTCACAGCAGCCTCAGAAAGGAAGCCCCCGCTCTTGGGTGGGTGCCAGGGAGAGAGGCCCACCCCGCTTCTGATCATCACCGGCTGTACCCGGGGCGTCTTCCCCTCGTGCAGGTGGACCAGCCTTTCCCACCATCCTGGGAACTTGTTCCCGTGGGCCCGGGGCACCTGGAATGTTCTGGCTGTTAGCTATTAAGTGTCTGCCGAGGGTGCACTTTACACTCTGGTCAATCCTCAGCCCTACTGCAAGAGGGGCGTCGAAGCCCCACTTTGAGCAGATGAGACCCAAGGGCAGGCAGACACGTAAGTGTGGCCACAGGATTTGGACCCAGGTCTCTCTCGTTCCAAGGTGGACTCTGTCTCGAGTGCCCCGCAGCTCAGGAGAGGAGTGTGCCAGCGTCCTGAGGCGAGAGGGAGGAAGGAAGCATGTCCCCACCCAACAGGGGCTCAGGTGGACACGGTAGGAGGAGTGGATCTGGATGTGGGGCTTCATGGAGGAGTTGACAGCTAAGCGGGCAACGAAGTGTCTGCAGGAGTTGGCTGGGCCGAGGTGGGGAGATGGGTGTTCTAGGCAGAGGGAAAGGCATGTGAAAAACCCCAGAGGCTTTCAAAGGGCCTGTGTCTTTGGGTGGTGGTGAGAAGCCATGGAGCTGAGAGGGGCGCTGGGGACCTGAGTCTAGGACCAGGGGCTGGGCCTCCTGCTGTGTACAGTGGGGAGCCCAGAGGGGCTCTCAGCGTGGGAGTAGCAAGCTGAGAGTCCCTCTGGGAGTCACGTGGTGCTTGTGAGAGACCTGGCTCAGCCTCCAGGCCAACCAGTGAGGGCCCCCTCAGCTCCTCCCACCATGGGAGGTTCTTATTCAGAGCAGGTGCTCTTTTCTCAAGGCCCAGCTGTGACCGGAAGAGAAATGGGACATAGTCCTCAAGGAGCTCCCAGCCTACTAGGGGAAAGAGACCCACTAACAAGCCATGAAAGTTGAGGATGGGGGATAAGTAGAGGTGGCACAAAGATACCAGCAGTATGAGGGAGGCCGTCTGGCCTGGGAGAAATCTAGGAGGGCTTCCTGCAGGAGGTGTCATTTGAGCTGGGCCTGAACGTAGGAGCAGGATTTTTTCAGATAAGGAAGGGACAGTAGGCAGGGAGCACAGCATGAGCAAACGTGTGGAGGTAGGACCGAGCCTGGCGTGGTTCAGAAATGGTCACAGATGAGGCTAAAGTGTAGGGTGCCTGTCAGGCAGTGAGGTTAGAAAGGGAGGCCAGGTGGGTAGTGTGATGCAGAGGCTCACGGAGTACCTGCTATGTGGGAGGCATCGTTCTAAGCCCACCAACCCCGTGAAGGGGAGGATGTAATTGTCCCATTCTCCAGGTGAACAGATAGAGACGCATGGGCGAAAAGTGGCTGGCCCAGAGTCACATGGTCTGTCAGGGGGACCGAGGGATTTCACAGGCTGCACAGGGCCAGCCAAGGAGATTCGACTGGCAGATGAGATGCTCAGGGCTGGGGACAGTCCTCTTTACATTGACTAGTGTTCATAAATAATGGTGATGCATCAGTCAGGTGGACAAGAGACTCCAGCTTTATGGCCAGACCGCATCCTGGCGGGACTCCGACTGCTCGCCGATGGTGGGGGAGGGAGCTAGCCCACCTGCCATGGCCCCTCTGGGGGATTGACAGTGTCAGTGCCAGGGAAGCACTTAAGACACCTCACGTAGGGCGCTTAGGGAGCCGTGGTCACCTCTGTCCAAAGAGATCCAACCCCAGGAACTTGGCACATGGAGCCGCTTGGCTTTTTTCCTGATGCCATATTCCATTGTTTAAAACAGCGACCCAAAACTTTCAAGTATGAAAAGGGTGTTTTGCAGACAATGCATAATTAACCACTTCTAAACACAGGGTGTGCCAGGCTCCCTTGAAGCTGTTAATTATTCTTCATTAGTGATCTTAAATTCATGTAACATAATCCTGGAGCCCTGCCAGAGGCTGGGGCTCCAGGAGGAGCAGAGATGCTTATTTCAACTAGAAAGCGCAAAGGAAGTTCTTGGCGCCGCTGCCTTGTGCCTGGGGCGATGGCCATTCCGCAGAGCCCCTAGCTTTGGCCCAGAGCCCATCCTGGGAGGCACAGGGCCCTCTCCCCAGGCCCTAGAGCCTGGTGGACCTCAGGGCACTCTGCTTAGTGAAACAGTTCAGGTGGGAAGAAAAAGTAGAGAGTGGTATACCCGTCACCTGGCTTCAGAAATAAACTGTTATGACACGGTGGACGGCCCCTGTGGGCCTCCCTCAAATCCCGTCTCACCCCGATCCCCCCAGAGCTAAGCCTAAGCAGTAGTGCCCCCGCCCTGCCCATCTGCTGTGTTTATCTCACATGCACATTTTTATAATTTGGCTAACACAAAGCTCATTCTACAGGTTTTAGAACTTTACGTGCATGGTGTCGTAACCTACGACTTGCTTTTCCAAACTTCTGAATTGTGGTAAAATACACATGACGTAAAAGTGACCATCTCGTCCATTTGTAAGTGTACCGGTTGGTGGCATTACGTTCACACTCTTGGGAAACCATCACCGCCATCCTCTCCAGGGCCTTTTCATCTTCCCAAACCGAAACTCGGTCCCCATTAAACACTCACTCCCCGCCCCGCTCCCCCAGCCCTTGGCACCCACCCTCCTGCTTTCTGTCTATGAATTGGACTGCTCTCGGGACCTCATATAAGTGGAGTCATTCGGGATTTGTCCCTTTGCGACTGAGTTTTTCACTCGCCATAATATCCTTCCGGTTCATCCATGTTGTAACGGGTGTCAGAATTTGCTTCCTTTTCCAAACCGTATAATATTCCATTCTATGCGTAGACCACGTTTAGTTTATCTCTTCATCCACTGATGGACATGTGTGGCTTCCGCTTTTCGGCTCCTGTGAGTAACGCGGCTGTGAACATGGGTGTTCAGATAGCTCTTCAAGAGGCGACTTGCTCTTCTCACTCCACATTTTATGGGTGAGAGTCATCCGTGTGGCTGTGTATAGTTCTCATGTTTATTTTTGTTGGTGTAAAGTATTCCACTGTTCTGCTGTTGATAATTTCGGTGGTTTCCCATTGTTTTGATGCTCCAGGCAGGGCTGCAGTAAGGGAGGTTCCTTCACTCGCTCCTTGCACACACGTGTGGTGTGTGTAGGGTTTGTATCAGGCGGTATATGAGTGCCTTCAACTTTACTGGGCTTTGCGAAATTGCTTTCCAAAGTGGTGAACAGTGCATCTCCTCAGCAGCAATGAGTGAGGGTCCCGTGTCTCTACATTCTTACCTACACTTGGTATTAAAAGCCGGATGATCTTTTTAATGTATAAAGGAGAGAAAGAGAGAGAGGACAGGAGAGGAGAAGACTGTAAATGGTGTGGGTGTGCACCCCAGCTCTGCACAGCATCAGGCATCCTGGAGTGGAAGCTGAGACAGCACGTGCCGTTCCCTCGGTCTGTGTAGTTCCAGGTCCTCCGCGGTAACGAATTTTCAAGGGTGACTGTAACTCCGTGTTTTCTCACCCCACACCCTGACTTTGGCGCCTCCCCTCCAAGCACGTGGTGGGTACCCCCATCTGCTTTTAGATGTAGGACTAGTTCGGGTTAGACCAGCTGTTAACTTGCTTCCTGATGGGCAGGTTTCACCAGCCCCTTCTGCTGGAAATAACAGAGGCCAGGTGTATCGAAAACACTGTAAAGACACTCGTTTTGAAGAGGGTTCCCCAACCTCAGTCACAGTCAGTGAACGCGGTGGCCTGGCAGCTCTGAGCACACAGCCCGGGAAGCTGGGCACAGAGACTCAGGGCTGGTCGGAGGCTGCAGGGTGCCCGCACACACGCTGGAGCCCAGGCATCTGCTCCCAGCCGGCAGGCTCAGCCCCTGAGGCTTTGTGACTTGAGGGGCCAGCGAGGGCGCTGACATCAGCTGGCTGGGGATCCGATGTGGCCGGTCCCTTAGATCATCGTTAGGACTGCTGTTACTTTCCGTGGGTGTTCGTTTAGGTGCCGAACGCTGCGCGCGCGGTGTCTCCGTGAGTCTTCTCAACAGCCTCCTGAAATAGATACTGTTCTTTTCCCCATGTTTCAGACAAGGAAACGGCGGCCCAGAGAGGGCAAGTGACCTTCTTA
The DNA here is from genome assembly GCF_003676395.1 of Aethalodelphis obliquidens. Taxonomy (NCBI): domain Eukaryota; kingdom Metazoa; phylum Chordata; class Mammalia; order Artiodactyla; family Delphinidae; genus Aethalodelphis; species Aethalodelphis obliquidens. The sequence goes on along the minus strand of NW_020838030.1, from coordinate 207,594 downwards.
AGGTCACAGAGGGGGGATGTGGTCAGTGCACTCCACGTGACCAGCTCCACGAAGCGGCCCAGCCGCACTTGTTATCCTCACTTTCTAGCCCCTTCTGGCTCTGGGCAGCTTCTCCGCCTGCCGTGGCTCCGTCACAAATTGCCGCACGCTTCCGGTAGTTTCAGACGATGACAGTGTTTGTTTTTCCCACAGGTCTGCAGTTTGGGTGGGGCCTGTCCTACTCGGCATCAGATGGGGCTTCTTGAAGACTGGGGGCTGGGTCCTCAGAGGCCTCACCCTCCCAGCCACTCACCTCACAGCTGCTGCAGGCTGTGAGCTGAACACTTAGACAGGACCTCCCCGTGCAGCCTGGGCTTCCTCACAGCATGGTGGCTGGGTTCCCAGACCAAGTGTCCCGAGAAAAAGAGAGAAAGCAGGTTGGCGTGTGGGGTGTGGGCAGACAGTGCCAAGCAGAAGGCATGCCAGCTTTTATGACCAGGCCTCAGAAGTCCCAGAGCATCACTTCCCTTGCATTCTGTTCGTTAGAGCATCACAGTTGGGACCGTCTCAGGGCACAGTGACACCCCAGTCAATTCTGCTCTCCGACCTTCAGGTCCTGAGCTGAAATGGACTTAGGAAGAGGACCCAATGGGTGTAAGGGTGCCTGGGAAACAGTTGGCTCTGGGTAAATGGGGGGTTTTCTTTTCATTAATGAAGTAAGTTCAAAGAAAGCGTGAATGTTATTCAGGAGAGAGAGCAAGCATTTCGGCTGGGAAAGCCAGAAGGGGTTCTTGTAGAGCAGAGACGGGTCTTGAGGGCTGAAGGGGGTTTTCCCACCAACAGAGAGAAGCAGTACCCTTGGCAGAAAAGGCATGGAGAGGAAGTGAGGGTGGTGGAGCTAGAGCGTTGTATCGGACAGAGTCTTTTGGGGTGAGCAACAGAGATCCCGTGAGGCCAACCAGAGACACAGGGGCTCCAGCGGCACTGCACCCCGTGCGGGAGGGCCGGTCCCCAGGCGCCATGGGCGGGCAGGCAGGAAGGGCTGTGCGTGCTGGGCGGTGCAGGATGCCCGTTGTTCCCCGAAAGTGTGCCCTCCTGGCTCAGGCGCTCCAGCTGGACCACAGTGCGGCGTGGGTGAGAAATACGCCGAAGGCTCACTTTGACCCAGTGGCTGGGGGCCTTGAGAAGCTTGTCTTCAGCTGAATAATCGGTGAATGTTTAAGAATCCAGCAGCCGGAGCTGAACCTGGCCCAGGAGAGAGGAACGAGTGTCCTCGGGTGGAACACCAGTGTGTCCTTGCCAGGTGCATCTAGAGGGCGTGTAAAGCGGACGCTGCAGGCGTGGGTGGGCTCCAGGGCTCCGGACTTCCGAATGACCGCTTCTCCCCTGCTGGAGGCCTTCTGTGTCTTAGCGAGGTCCCGCTGGTGCCGGAGGGTGGCAGGAGATGGGTGTTACGGTCACGGAGAGTTTATTCAGGGGAATGCTGTTGCCTGGACGAGACCCCACTGGGCTCCCCCGACAGACACTTCCTGCCTTCGGTATAACTGCCGGACTTAGCACGTGAGATTAATCCATACTGAGTGACCGTCTGCACCTCAGCCACGTCTTGGCAGCCGTCGGATGGATGGGTCAGCCTGCCTGAGGGGCTCCACGTGTGCAGGCACCTCAGAGGAGGGAAGAGCCGGGCCTGCGCGCTTCTGGGCTGAGACCCTTCTCCTGTCAGGGCCTGTTACGGGGGCAGATTCATATGTTGAAGCCATAGCCTCCAGTGCCCGAAAATGTGACTGTGTTTGGAGATGGGGCCTTTAAAGAGGCAACAAAGGTGAAATGAGGTCACTAGGGTGGCTCTCATCCAATAGGACTGGTGTCCTTATAAGAAGAGGCGATTAGGACACAGACACACCCCGAGGGCTGACCGTGTCTAACAGTTAAGGTCGTGTGTCAGCCTGACTGTCCCTGGGGCGCCCAGAGGTTCGGCTTAGCGTTATTCTGGGTGTGTCTGTGAGGGTGTTTCTGGATGAGATTAATGTTTAGATCACTAGACTGAGCAAAACAGATTGCCCTCTCCAATGTGGGTGGGCCTCGTCCAATCAGTTGAAGGCCTGACTAGAACAAAAACGTTGAATAAGAGGGAACTACACCCGCCTGACCGTCCTCGAGCTGGGACATAGGTTTTTCCCAGCATCTGGACTCAGAGTGAAACATTGGCTCTTCCTGGACCTCAAGCCTCCTGGCACTAGGACTAGCAGAATTTCATCAGCTTTCCTAGCTATTCTGAAGCTCAAGGTCTCCAGCTCACCAGCTGCAGATCTTATGACTTGTCAGCCTCCATAGCAGTATGAGCCAATTCTTTATAGTAAATAAATATATCTGTGTATTTATATATATGTGTGTGTGTATGTGTGGATAATAACTAACTGTATACACGTGTGTATATAGTTATGCACACACACGCACACGTACATCCTAACGGTTCTTTTTTTCTCAAGAACCCTAATACACCATGTGAGGACACAGCAAGAAGGGGGCTGTCTGCAGGCTGAGGAGAGAGGTCTCAGGGGAAACCAACCCTGCCAGCACCTTGATCTCAGGCTCCTGGCCTCCAGAACACGAGACAATACATTTCTGTGGTTTCAGCCACCAGTCTGTGGTGTTTGTGACGGCAGCGCTGGCAGACTTCTCTAGGACCTCCCTTTCTTCATCCGTGAAGTGGGTACAAGGACCCATTCTCCGGCTCACTGTGGGTCTCTGTTGAGCACAGTATGTGCACAGCAGCAGAGCCCACGTGTGTGGCGTGGGGTGGGCAGGGCTGGGATGCTGGGTGTGGAATTTGAGTTGGCCCCCAAACATTCAGCGATCAAGCAACCAACAAAACATGGAACTTGCACATAAAGACAGGCTGTTGTTTGTTTTACAACCCTGCGTTATTGTGCAGCGGGGACGGTCATTTCAAGGGGCTGCAACCTGTGCCCTGCAGGGTGGGTTATGAGGGCCGACAGAAACGTGCGAAGAGATCAAGTAACAGTGGGCTCTTTTCATAATCATTTTTTCCGTTTTAAAGGTTTATTAACTTTTTCCCTTGGGTCAGAAATACAGAGGCTATCTTGGTAGGTGTGTATACGGTGCTCATTTCCCCTTGGCGTCAGGATCCAACACACAGGCCCTGAGCGAGCCAGCCCGTGAGCTGAATGGTCCACCCACAATGGGCCGGACCGGTGCTCTCCTTAAAGGCCGTCCTGGGAACGCAGTTCCCTCGGCATGTTTGCAAAAGACGCTTAAGATCAGGGACTGTTCTCCGTGGAGGACGTCCGCTAGGTCAGCTGGCAACTCTGAATAAGATCTGAGGATAAGATAGCAGTATTGAACCAATGTGAATGTCCCGACTTTGAGAATTGTCCTTCGGTTATGTCACAGAACGTCCTTGTTTTCAGGGAACGCGTCAACGTAGCAGGGACTCGAGGGGGGCGACTTACGCTCAGAGAATTCCGATCGCAAGCGTGTATGCGTGTGTGTGCGCGCGCGCACACACATACGGCGAGAAGGAGTACGATAATCAGGATACACTGTTAACATGGGGGGAATCTGGGCAAAGGGTGTACAGAATTCTTTGTAGGCTTCTTGGCAACTTTTCTGTAAGTCTGAAATTAACTCAAAATACAAAGTTTGAAGAAAGAGTCAGGACTTGCTGAGGGCTGGTTGCCTGTGCTCAGGCTCTTGCTTCTCTGGCGCGCCCTGGCCCCCGGTCTCCCCCTCCCTCCTTCTCGGCACTTCGGGCCTCAGCCTGAGTGGCATCTCCGCCTCCACCTCCCCGACTGCCATCGTTCACGCCCTCCAGCCTGGTTTCTTTATCCTCCTCAGCAGCATCGGAAATGATCTCATTCGTTTGCCTAGCTTTTGTCCTCTGTCCCCCGCCTCTAAGTGTCAGCTCTTTGGGATTTTGTCCTGTTCACCCCTGCCCCCCATCCTCTGTGCCTCGCACACAGTCGGTGCTCAGTGAATACCTGTGAACAAGGTTCCATGACCATGAAGGTCAGAAAACCTGGAGTTTTGTCATTCCTGGCTCCCCCCGCCGCCAGACTTTCCCTGTGACCTTGGGCAGTGCCTGCCCCGCCTGGGACTCAGTTTCTTCATCTCTGCCCCAGCTCTGAGCTTGTGAAGGGCCCAGGCTGCCACCGAGGCTGAGTCCCCACCGAGCCGCTGTCTGCTGCAGAGACTGCGGCTGCCGGGGGGTGGGGAGGAGGGGGCTCTGCTCCGACGCTCAGCACCCCTCCCTCCCTGATGCACGAAAAGCGGAAGGTGAGAAAAGGTGTTTCGGGGACCTACCTGCAGCCCAGTGTCCCCGGTGGGCCCAGGGCGAGAGCACAGGCGCTCACCTCTCGCCCAGGGCTTCTCGGAACAGAGGCGGGCAGGTTTGCAAGGCACCCTTGGCAGGACACAGAATCCTCCTGAAATCGGATCGCACTGTCTTGTTTTCATGGTAACCTTCTACTTACAGCAAGTGATACTCGTTTTCCACGTAGGGGAGTGATCTAAAGTTTCCTTTTGAAATAACCATACTCAGGGGCGAAAGCCAGTGCCTTTGGCATTTTGCGCATTGTTTTTAACTTTTCATTCTTGCAAATTTGAACCTAGTTGGAAGCCGGTCTCAAGTCCCTTGGCTTAAAGTCCCGCCGTGAACCACGTGCCTGCACCAGATGCCGTGGCTTTGCCCGCCCGTCAGCTTGTTCCTCTGTCTCCTGTAGTGCCTACAACCTGGGAGTTAGACCTAGAAGCTTGATCAGACTAGGGGGCAGCTTTTTAAACCAGTTGATCTTAAAGGAAAATATTAAATAGTATTACATGCTATAACGTCCACGGAGAGGGCCTTGGGAACTGCCTGTGCACGGAGATGAGCGACGGAGAAGATTCAGGCAGGGCCTCGCCCCAACAGGGCTGGGCGCTGGGAAACAGGATGCAGGGAAGCAAGTGAGGAGGTGAGGTCCTGGCCCAGGGTGGGGCGGTCCTCACCAGGCCTCTGTACACACACACACACACACACACACACACACACACACACACACACAGTCAAGGGGAGGGTTCCTGTTTGGGGTAACCTGACCCGCATGCCAGCACCCAGGGAGCTGGGAGCCAGGGGCCAAAGAACTTAGGCCTTTCAGCACAGAATGGGGGCCATGGGCGGAGCTTTTCCCCTTCGCCTAAGAAGGACCTAGGGGTCCTTCAGGTTAGACCTTGAGAAGGACTTCCGTGCCGTACTAGAACAGCCGTGTCGCATGGTGGTTATCGTGGGTGCTTGGGGGCGGAATTGGTTCAAATCCTTGCTCTCCCATTTCCTGTTTGTATCCCCCTGGGCATGTCTGTAAACCTGCCTGTGCCTTGGTTTCCAGGCCCTGCAGATAATAGTAGAAGCTGCCTTGTAGGATGAACCTAAGCATTTGCTGAGTTCATCACGCGTAGGGCGCTGGCCCCAGTGAGCACCCAGTAACCACTAGGTGTTATTTCTCTTGGATGAAAGTGAGATGTGTCTCCCTGGAGGTTGGAAAGGTTGCCGCACCCAGACCATTCAGAGACCAGAAGCTAAGGAGAGTGTGGCTCTGTAGTCACGAGCCTGCACACGGCACCACACACCACGAGCACGTTCACACAGCATCGGCCCTCAGGGGCGCTGATGTGCACAGAGCACCGCGGGGGCGGCTTCTGCCTCTCTTCCTGTTTTGCGGATGAGGACTCCGAGGTGGGGGAGAAGGGTGTGGGGGGTGGCTTTAAAGACGCCAGGGCCAGTGCAGCTCAGCAGCCTGGAAAGGATATAGGACTCGGAGTCGGGACCCCAGATCTGCTGCCCCCAGGCTGTGTGACCTTAGGTAGGTCACTGCACACCTCGGAGACTCCGTTTCTCCGTTGCCAGTGCTGGGAACTGGGCTGGGCCTCCATCGCCTCCGTCATCTGATTTCTCTACGTGGCAGATCTGAGCACAGACCCTGAAGGTCCCTGGCACAGTCTGCCCTTCCAGGGCCAAAAGGGAAGTGGGTCGAAGCTCTCAGAAGAGAGCCCAGGAGGGCTGGCTGTCACTTTAACTGACTACCGATGTCAGACCCCGCCCTCGGGGGGGTCCCTCTGTCCACAGCCAGGCCACCCCCAGCGATGCTCAGTCCTAGGGGTCTGGCTCTGCCCTGACACCAGTGGGTGGCCCCCGTCGCCCTGGAATGGGCTCCCTACCCTCCCTGGACACTCAGGGGCTGCCCAGGATCTTGTTTTTCCCTCGGGTGGCAAAACCTAGTGAGCTTGTGCAATCACCTGCATACTTCCTGCTCGCCCAGTCTCGGGGGCAGCTGACAAACAGGCTGGACGGCAAGCAGGCCCTGGCCCCAGAGCCCACCGTGGACGGGTCACCTCCCTTCTCTGGGCCTCAGTTTCCTCATCTGCAGAATGAAAGGTGGGAGGATCAAGGGAGAGAGAGAATCCTTCAGTAGGTACTCATTCAATAACGCCTGCTCTCGGCCAGAGTGTCTGCTGCGGGCATGAGAAATTGATAAGCAAACCCACACCCACCCTCAAGTCACTGCCAATCTGGTGGTTTCAGTGCTGTGAGGAGGCACAGGCACCTCTAGAGCTGGAGTAATCACAGGCAGCTTCCTGGAGGAAGTGGCAGCTCTGTGAATCTTGACGGAGGGAGAAGGAACAAAGGGTACAAGAGGTAGCCTGAGGGCCAGACATCTCCAGGTGTACTTTATTTGGTGTGCACCGGATTAGCCCACATGGCATTTTAAATGTGGATTTATCACAAACATCTAAAACCCAAGAGCCTTTATGAAAAAAATCTGGATTTCTGACTTCTGAAAATCCAGAGCCTTCATTCCCACAGAGCAACGATTTTCCCCTTAGACCACTTGTAGTCCTCACCACTCTGTCCCACCCAATCACCCCCCATGCCTGCTCCCCATGTGCCCACTGCCATCAGCGGGGCCCCCATCCGCCCGTAGTTCAGACCAGAATCCCAGGCATCGCCTTCCACGCCTCTTTCCCCCGCCCCCCGTCACGTCCATCAGCAGCCCCTGCTGGCTCTGCTTGGTGAGTGGTTCTAGAATCCAATCGCTTGTCCCCACCTCCTGGGCCACCACCTGGGTCCAAGCAGCAGCTGCTCCCTGGTCCTTGCTCTGTCCTTGCCCCCCCTCCAGCCTCCCCTCGGCTTGGCAGGCAGAGTGAGGCCCTGCATGCCCAGGCGGGGGCTTGGCCGCTGGCCCCCGTGCCCCCTGCGATGGACCTGGTGAAACTCTTCTCTGGCTTCTGCCCCACACCTGCCTCCTGAGTGGCCTCCTGGGCCTGAGAGGAGAAGGCGGAACTCAGGATCCCACGTGACCGAACGCTCTTAGCAGCCTTGGGCCTCCATTTTCCCATCTGGAAAATAGAGGCATCCGGGGTCCCCTCCCCACAAGGCACATGCTGCTTAAGGAGCAGGACGATTACGGTCTTTGATGTTCAGCCCACTTGACGGGGGGTCTAGCACCGGCCTCGTGCTGGGCGCCGCTCTGGGCACCACTGGAAGAGTCTGCAAATATAGCTGACGGTGACGCACTTCGCTTTCAGCCTGAAGCAGGAGAAAGAGCTCGGCCGTGGAGTCAGGCAGGCAGCGCTGGGTTTGGGTATCATCCCAGGCAAGGTGTTGGAGCCGCGGTTTGTGAGTTGGTGGAAAACGGACCTGGTAAGGACTGTTGCTACTTAGGCTGTTGTGAGGCTGGTTCGGATGATGTGCAGAGAGCTGAGTCACCATGTTCTCCCCTCCCCGCCCCGCCCCAGACTCTCAGAGCAGAGGCAGAGGGACAGACAGGGTACTGCAGGGTGAGCAAGGCCACAGCCCGGGCCCAGCAAATGGGGGGTATGTGGGTGGGAGAGGGGGACCAGGGTGAGCTCATGGCAAGAAGCTCTGCCTTGTTTCTCTTCCCTGAGGCCCCGATCGCTGCCGACGTCATCTCTGTTTACCTGCTCGATGGTGCCGGGCATCCCTCCCACCGGAGGGTCCCCTCCTAGGCTCCCCGTCTTCCTCACCGAGTCCTCACGTGGTGTCTGGCGATCGATACGTGTGGAATGGATGAAGGAGCGAACAGACAATTGCTTCCTGGAGGCGGCGGCCTTTGAGTTGCACCTTGAAGGGCAGTGTATGGAGACCTGGCGGAAACAACGGGTCCACTAGGAGTTGGTGGGCCGTGCTGACCGTGGGGGTCTGTGCCCAGGGGCGGGGTTAAGGGGAAGGTGTAGCACCTGGGCTGGCAACGGTGGAGGGGGGCCTTCCCTGGGCCCGAGGGCGGGCGAGGGAGCCTTTACGAGAACCCAGGGAGAGCCCTGTGCAGAGACCACGCACCAGGCACTGCGGCTGCAGAGGGCGCAGGACAGGAGGGGGTGGGGCAGTGCGCTCCTCCGCCTGGGGTCTTGCCATGCCTCCCGCTGGCCACACCCACCGGAAACGGGGTGCCTGGGGATGCAGTCCATGGCCCAGAGCAGAGTGGAGTGCAGGTGGCAGATGGGAAGGGGCCTTGCCTGCCTGGCGAGGTCAGCAGTGGGGAGGGTGCTGGGTGCTGGAAGGACCCTAATGGTGGATGGGGCGTCGGGGAGGGACGGGACTGGCGGAAGGCAGGGTGAGCTTGCAGAGGCTGCGCACGGACCCAGCCAGGGGGAGGGGGCCGAGGTCTGGCCTCAGAGACCCCATCACCCCCAGCTCACCGCCAGGGAGTGGGTTGGGGACGCCCATTTGCTGGATGAGACGGGCCGACATGGAGTAGCCACTTAAGTCAGAGGTGGGAGTTGGGGGGGGTTCAGAGCCCTAAGACCACGGACGCCCCTCACCATGCCAGCAGAGGGGACAAAGCCCACTGGGCCTGGAGGCTGGACTGAGGTTCGCAGACCCTCACTTGGCCCCCAGAGGCGGGCCACGCCCCCAGCCCCCGTCCTCCGGCCGGGTCCTCACCCACTGCCCACCCCCCCGGGCTGCTGCCGCCCTCAAGCGAGCAGAAGCCCTCGCAGGCCAAGTGCACCGTGGCGTTGGTGTCTCCCAGGGAACAGGTGTGTCCTTTTCTCTGCCTGGGCGGCAGTGACCTCACCCCCAGTGGGCCATGTGAGTCACTGGGCCGAGGGTGGAGGCCCGGGCAGCTCTCCGCAGAGTCTGGCTTTGGCCGTGAGGCTGGGAGAGGGACCAGCGGAGGGTGTGAAGGTTTCCATGCCCTTTCCCCGCCTGCTGCTGTGGCCCCGTGTCCTACGGGGGCGGGGAGGGGGGACAGCAGTCACTGAGCACCTCACACATGCCCAGCGGTGCCAGGGTCTCTCAACATGATGCTGACGGGGGCTCACCGGTCCTGCGGGAGATGGCCCTGAGAGGCTAAGTCTCACACCCAGGGTCACACGGTTCTTTGGCCTGGTGGCTCTTATCCGTCACCACAGCCGGGAGGGGAGGGATGCCTGTCCCATTGCGCAGAGGAGCAAACTGAGGCTCAGCGGATGATGCGTGTAGGGACGAGGGCATCAGAGGGGAACCAGGAGCCTGCGCCCGTTCTCGAGAACAAGCCACCGTCGGCATCGGGAAACCTCGCAACACTTGGAGTCTCAGTGTGCTCATCCGTAAAATGGGGATAATGACACCCACCCCTCGGGGATGGAGGAAGCAGAGGGGGGACGTGACAGGTGCAGTGTGGAATCGGTGGGGCAGCCCCTGTACACCCCCAGGCCACCCCCCGGGCCCTCTGCCATGTGACAGCCTCCACTGCCATCAGCCCTGGGGCCGGTGTCAGGCCAGTGCAGGGCCATGTGCAGCTCAGGTTCGAGGCTGGACCAGAGTGATGGCCATGGAGTGGGGCTGCCAGGGGTTCAAAAGGCAGATCGTCAAGGGCCGCCAGTGAAGGAGAGCGTGGGTGATGGCGCCTGGATTGGCCCCTGCTGGGTGGGCCCATGGGGTGAGCTCCTCTTGTGCCCCAAGGGATTCCTAAACCCTCACACAGTCTCCCCAGCCCATCCTCACCAAGGAGCAGCCTTCTGAGGAGCAAGTGACTCCCTGGGAGCTGAGAAAGCCGTGCTCCTCCCCTGGCCTCAGTTTCCCCGTGTGTAAAGTGGAGGGAGGGAAGCCCTGACTCGGCTGCTGGCAAGGAGATGGGCCAGGTGGGCACAGCCAAGAGGAGGGACGAAGGATGGGGCCCAGGACCTCCAGAGCTCTTGGTGATGGGACAGGTGTGTCCTCCAGGACGAGAGCGACTTGAAGGAGGCCCCCTCAAGGGTCTTGGGCCTCTGGTCTTAAAAATGGCCCTCTCTCTAAGATCACCTCCAGGGCAGAAGGGCCACGTACTCCCCTCCACCGGGTGCCTGCCATGACTGGTGTCTGGCACAGAGCAAGCCTGTGACAAATACTCCTCCAGCTGGGCGTCAGTGCTGAGCCCAGGACCAGGGGTTCTGCCCCAGAGCCTGGGGCAGTAGGACCCATGAGACATGGGAAATCAGAGGCTGGGGGCCACACAAGGCATGGGGCAGAGACAGAGAAGGCTCCAGTTTGCCAGGGACGTGACAGGTCATGGACGGAAACCTGGGGACCAAGCAAGAGGCGCGGGCTGGCAGGGAGGAGGGTTCAGGAAGACAGGAGGACGAGCTTGCTGCCACCACCTGTTACACCTCGTGACCCTGTGGGGACAGGAGCCCAGGCCGGGGGGGTGAGTGAGGCGGTGGATGGCTGAGGGGATGGACGGATCGATGGGGAGGTTGGATAAGAGGATAAATGGATGCATGACTGGAACAGAGGGAGGGAGATGTGTGTGGACATGTGAATGGATGAATGGGTCCATGGATGGTGAGTTGGACAGGTGGGTGGGTGAATGGATGTGTGAATACAGGGGTGGGTAGAGATGTGTAAACAGAGCCTGCCCCCACCCACATAAGATGTTGAGGAAACTTCCACTAGTAGGAGGATAGACCTTGGAAGGGAGACCTTGCTCTGTGTGGCACAGGAAGTAAAGCCAGTATGAAAAGTGACAGGCTCTATCCAAAGGAGAGTTTCCCCAGGTCAGTGGAGGCCCATGATGGAATGTGCAACTTTGAAAGGTAGTGAGGTTCCTGTCACTGGGGGTATTCAAGGGTGTTCAAGCTGAGGATGGGCAGCCACTTCCCCAGAGTGCTGTGGAGGAGGTCCTGTGGCAGGTAGGGGCCTACTGTGTGTGGTGGTGTCTGATAACAGAGTGAGAATTTGTGTTCACGAGGCCCCCAGGGAGGCCATGGCCTTTGTAGAAGCCTATCTTCCTTTCAGATAAAAAGTTCTTTCCTGGCTTGGGGGAGAGACAAGCGTGCAGCTGCTGTCCTCACTGTGGGAATTGGGCTGGAATCCACAACAGAACTCCCATCCTGCACAGGCCAGGGCGGGGGGCCCAGGGACGGAACAAGGCTTTGACCCGGAGACCCGGTCAGGCCCAGCTCCATCCTCCCTGACTGTCTGTGGGCAGGTGATGCCCCTCTCTGAGCCTCGGTTTCCTCGTGGGTGAAGTGGGGGCCCTGACGGCCACTGGACATGATGGCGCTGGCAACTGGGTGTGAGGCTCAGGGCTGCAGGGTGCTGGGGTCTGGGCCCACCCGCCTTCTGGAGGACTTCCTGGGGGCCGTGGGCTGGGAGAAGTGGGTTCTGTGAGCACCCGCCTTGAGCTGTGAGTCACTGTCCCCAGGGGCTTCGCCTGGGAAGCCCCAGCTGCCTGCCCTGGGCTGGGCCTGGGAGCAGCTGGCAGGGAGCGAGGGCAGAGGCTCCAGCTGGGGCCCTGCCTGGAAATGCCCCAAACCCGGCTCAGGCCCAGACCCCACAACTGCTGAGAGGGGCCCAGCCCTCCGACCTTCCTCCTGCCCCACCTGTGCACGGAGCAGCTGGCATCCGCTGGCTGCTCCAGTGCGGGCTCCGAGAACCCATCGCACCTCCGCCGCCTCCTAGGTCTGCGGCCTCGGTGACTGACCGCCTCTGTCTGTGCCTCACTTCCCTCACGTGTAAAACGGAGCTGATGATCAAATGCACCTCGGAAAGCAGTTGGGAGAATTGGTTAGTCAGTTCTGGGCCAGTGCTCAGGGCTCCATGAGGCCGAGGTCGGGGGGGGGGGGGGGGGAGGTAATTGAGGTCAAGGAGGGGCAAGCCACCCCCAGGCTCATCAGGCAGCAGGGAGGTGGCCTGGCCAGGGCTGGAAACCTCATCTCCCCCACCAGACGGAGATCCTCGAGGGCTGGCGCTCTCCCAGGAAGCAGACAGCCCCTCTCCGCGTCCTGGCCGGAGCTTCGGTGGGCAGGGCTAGGGCTGCAGCGGGCGGGTGTTGGGTTTAGGCCTCTGGGGAGATGAGGGAGGATGTGGGCCCGCCCTTGCCTCCCCGCCCACCTCCCTCCTCGGGCTCAGCCTCTCCAGTCCCAGTCCCAGGCCGGCCTCTGGACGCAGGACCAGACCCTGGGCTCCAGGCGGACGCCCCTCACCCAGCCCGCCCTGAGTGACTCACTGCTCCCCTGGCCCCGGGCCACCGCCGTCCCCTGGCAGGAAGCCGGCGAAGGTTGTGCAGGAGCCACGGGGTCTGGTGCACGAGGGCCGCTCAGCCAGGAGGGTCTGGAGCAGCTGCCCGGGGACTGCACGGCCGGCGGCTGGGACCTGCGGTGGCCTGTGGAGCCAGCGCCTCCTCCAGGCCCCCAGGCTTTGGGCCTTTTCTTTCTTCTTCCCACCATGAAGAAGGAAGCGACCTGAGAGCCAGACCCCCAGCCAGAGCGGACCAGGGCCGGAGGGCAGCGCCGTGGGCCCTCGGCTGCCCACTCCCCCCTAGCCAGGCATGAAGGGCGGTGGCAGCGCCGTGTGGAGCCTTATGTGGAAGTACTGCATCTCCGTGAGGACCCTCAGGTACCAGGGGGTGTGCGTGTGTATGCAGCCGTGCCTGGCTGTGCCCCAGCGGGCAGAGGCAAGCGGCCACTGGGCTGGCCAGTTGCGTTGGCTCTACGAGGTCCAGGGCAGCCCGCCCTGGGGGAGCAGGGAAGGAAGCACGAAAGGCCACCCTGGCGCTCTCCTCTGAGCCTCTGATGAGGAGGGAGCAGGACAGTGGGCCAAGGGTCTGGGGTGCCCAGGTGCCCCGGAGCATGCCTGGCAGGTTCGGTGTGGCTGGCAGTCTCCCCAGCGTGCACGGGAACTGCGCTTATCACAGAGCGCACCAGCCTTGGGCACATCTGAGTGACCTGGGCCCGTCCCCAGCCTCCCTTGCTGTCACCCCTCGGTGAGATGGGCTCAGAACGCGGGCAGGACTGTTTCACACTGTTGTCCACGCAGTCGCTGAGCCCGGACTTGGGCACCAGGCAGCCCAGGGTCACTGGCTTTTGAGGGTGAAGTGGCTTCACCTCTCGGGCCAGAGTTTCCCACCTGCAGATCCTTGGAGGCTCAAAGGGAGGATTAAGTGAGGGAACAGAGGGCGGAGCCTGGCATGCGGCCAGCGTTGGGTAGGAGGTAGCTGCTGACTTCCCCCTCCGTGAGCTGGGGGGTGCCCAGAGCCAGGTGCAGTGGGGGTGGAGAAGGAGGTAGAGCAGAGCTCCACCCCTGGGGAGGGGGCACTCCCCCCCACCCCCACAACACCAATCCCAGCCCCACCCCCGGGTTGGCTCCAGCCTCAGCAGCTGCTGACAGAGTTCAGAGCCAGGAGCAGCGACCAATGGATCCTGTGTGATCTCAGACAAGGCTGGGCTCCACCTCTGTCGAGGGGTTGGGAAGGGCTTAGAGGCCCCACCTATTTGGATAACACCTTCCTTCGGGCATGTTTTTTATTTCAAGGGGAGGTTTTAGGAAGGATAAGGGATTGGAAGATTCCCCTCCCTCTTTCTTCCCGCCCTCGTTACCTGGTATGTAAACTATATAAAGTCTCCCTTACTTCCTTCCTTCCTGCCTTTCTTCCTTCTTTCCTTCCCAGAATATTTGTGACCACTTACATGAAATACCTACAATAAAATAAATAATAAAACATCAGGATCAGGAAAAACACAATTTAGAACAGGGTGTCATGACCTAGCAGAAAAAAAAAAAAAATAGAATAGAGATATGCAGGGCCCTGAGGTCCTTTTGTTGAGATGAAAATTGCTGAGCTTCCTAGCAGCCAAAGGGAAAAGGGAAACCCAGACACCCAGGTCGCTCTCACGATGATAAGAAGCTATCATTTCCAGGACCACAGTTGTCTCTGCTGCTGGGGGGGAGTGTTTGAGACCCTGGGCCTCATCCTGGGTAGATGGGTGGGTGAGAGGCATTGCAGGGACGGGCCTTGGGCCGGGCTTTAGGGAAACAGGGCAGACAGTAAGGGCTGAGGCTTTTTCTTGGGTGGGGATGCAGGCTGGCTGTAGGAAAGCAGAGGAAAGCTCACCCCTGGAGTGAGTCAGCAGCCGCTTGTCCCTCCTCAAACCCTGGGACAGACCTCCTCAGGCGGGTACCTTGGAGGCCAGGCCAAGCAGGGGGTGAGTCCCTGGGTGCCTTTCCCTGTAACCGCAGCAGGATTTTCCTGCGTCTTGTTCTCTCCTGCAGTTTCCGGGATTGGCACTCTGGAAGCCTCAAGGGTTGTTTACAGGATGCAGTGGGCCCAGGCCTGGGAGGCCCTGCCACACTTTGCCAGGGGCCCACCAGCTCTGAGGATGAGCAGCCCAGCCTCGTGGAGCCCTGCAGGCTGGCCTCTCCAGGCCTTTCCTCATCTTCAGGGTGGGAGTAATTGCACAGCCACCCGAGGGCTTGTGGGGCTCGAGGTCAGTGCCCACTCAGTGTTTGTGGGCACTGCTGGCCGTACGGAAGCGACAGGCAGGCCTGCAGTGCAGGGCCAGTGTGCACACTGGCAGGGTGGCCGCCTGGCTGTCAATGACAGAGGACCGGCTTGGGGTGGGTGAGGGCACCGTAATTGGCCCTGGGTTCTCCCCAACCCCCCACTTAGAGCCCATAAGTACAGGGTGCTGTGTGGTCAGCAAGGAGGATTGTCCCGGTGTGGGATGCACGGGGTGGGCTCCAGACTTCAGCACACCCACCCTGCTCTGTGCACCCCCCACCCCATTTTGTTGGAGGGCCCCCAAGGGGGCAAAGGCCACTCCCTGAGACAGACGGACAGACAGCTGGAGCAGGCCCTCGGCGGGATCCCAGCCCCCTTGGCTGCCGGAGGCGGGTGGGAGACCTGAGTCAGCAGGTCTGCGGCCCCAGGCGGGGCTGGCGGCAGCCACAGGGACAAATTGGAGGGTTGTGATCGGACAGCGCATAGTTTTCCACTTGCGTCTTCAGATTCCCCTCCGCGTGTGCCGGTCGCCCTGGCTGGGCCGCTCACGTCTGGAAAAGCGCGAGGTGAGTGGGGAACAGGCCGCTGCTGGCTGGCCCTCCCTGGCCCTCTGCCCGGGGCCCCGGAGGCTGCAGCCAAGAAGCCGGTGGCAGGATCCCTGGGACTTGGCCTGAGGTCCCTGAGAGGGGACCCCTGGGCTCAGGGCGTCTCCTGGACAGATCTCCCGGGAGCTGGGCACACGGCGTCCCAGCCAGCAGCGGTAGGTTGTAAGATGTGCAGTCACGGGCCAGATGCTGAACTTCTCGGGCCCGTTTCCTCGCCTGTAGAGTGAGGGGAGTGGTGCCAGCCGGGCGGGCTTCTTGGGGAGATCCTAAGGGGGTTCTGTCAGCTCGGCACCACTGACGACGTCCCCTGCCTTCCCTCCGAGAGTCGTCTGCGTCCTGAGGACTGTGATGGAGTGCGGGGGAGGTCAGGCTTGGCAGTCAGGCTGCCCAGAGTTTGGAAGCAGCTCAGCCCTTTCTACCACGGGAGTGACTTTTAGGGTGGTTCTGAAATTAACTGAGTCGATGCCTGCGGGCCTGCCTGCCTCTGGGGTCGGGCCGGAAAATCACTGGTGCACCTGGCATTATTTGGGGAACGAGAGGTTGCTTTGTGCCCTGGGGGCCAGAAGGGCATTTGAGCTGCCAGGGGGGCGGGGTGGCCCAGTTGGGATGCAGACCCTGCCCCCGGCCCCTCCCCCACTGTGGTGAATCTGGGGAGGAGGGCAGGGGAGCAGCTGGCAGCCAAGCTCCGGGAGCTCCCAGGGAGCTTCCCGGCCAATTAGCCATCTGATGCCCCTCAGCAGGCAGCCTGCGTGCACTCGTCCTGGGGCGGGAAGCGCGCTGCCTCCCAGCCTGGCCAGCTCTCGGTCGCGGAGATCCTTTCCCACTTGGAGCTGGGACTTCTCTTCCTTTGATGCCACCCCCCACTCTGGGCTGGGGGTGCTGGCCCTGTGCTCAGGCCCCCGGCCCACCTCCGCCCCTGTCCTGACACAGCCTGCAGTGGCCGGGACTCCCAGTCGCCTCCTCACCTTCTCCTGTGGACACACGCCAAGCTCTCCTGGTCCCTCTCTTGGCACCAGAGCCGAGTGCAGCCAGGGCGGGAGATCCCAGGCAGGGCAGAGGAGCTGCCGCCTCCTTGCTCTGGGCGCTGCCCGAAGCTCATGTGGATTCTTCTGGCAGCTTCTCTCCCCTCTCATACGTGGGCCTCCCTGAGCCTCAGCCCTGCAGGCCTGCCCCCTGATCACGCGCTGCTCCGTCGCCTCTGTGCAGGCACGCTGCTTTCTCACATCCACCTGGGAGGGGCACCATCCCCAGGGCAGAGGAGGAGCCTGGGGCTCCGGGCCTAGCGTTATTAGTTCCCTCTTGGGGTCACTGGGGAGACCTTTCTTGGTGGGAGCGCGCTTGCCCTCAGAGAGCCGGGCAGGGGGGATGACGGGGGCCAAGCAACCCCAGCAGGCGTGGGAAAGGCTGAATGCCTACTGTGCGCCGCGCCCTGGGGATCCGGCAGTGAGTACGTGGACGGCCAGGGTCTCACAGGGCTGAGGTTCGGACGGGAGACCAACAGGAAAACGAATAGATGAAGAGGTCTTCAGACAGGGATTCAGGGAAGAGGGTTAAACTGGGAGGCGTGATAGAGCGAAGGGGCAGGAGGGGCCACGTGACCTGGGTGGTCCAGAAAGGCCGCTCCCAAGTGTCCTTCAGCTGATGAGTGGGTCCATCCGTGTAACGGGATGTTACGCAGCCGTGAAAAGGAGTGACATGCTGGTACACGCTATGACACGGACACACCTTGAGAACACCAGCCTAAGCGACGTGAGCCAGTCAGGAAAGGCCGCAGAGTGTGTGGTTCCACTTACACAAACGTCCACAAGAGGCAAGTCCACAGACACAGGAATAGACTAATGGTTGTCCAGGCTGGGCGGGGCCGAGAGGGACTGCTTAATGGGTGTTTCTTTCTGGGATGATGAAAATATTCCAGACTTAGATGGTGGTGATGTTTGCACCACTCTAAATATACTGAAACCATTGAACTGCACACTTTATTTTTATATTTTTTATTTTTTTGGCTGTGCTGCAAGGCATGCGTGATCCTAGTTTCCCGACCAGGGATCGAACCCGTGCCGCCCACAGTGGAAGTGCGGAGCGCTAACCACCGGACCGCCAGGGAAGTCCCGTGAATTGCACACTTTAAATGGGTGAATTTTATGGAATGCAAATTGTATCTCGATGAACCTGTTTTAAAACAAGGCAAAGAAAAGAAAGGCCTGTGTGAGGGGGTGGCCTTGAGTTGAGCACGGTAGGAAGGAGGGGGCTTGTGCAGAGCTGGGGGAGAACTAACGTTCCAGCAGCGAGCACAGCAGGTGCAAAGACCCAGAGGCGTAACCTTAGAGACAAGGGTCAGGGAGAGAAGGAATGCGGTGTCCCCAGGGTCCAGGACCACATTCTTTTGAGGACTTGAGAGTTGACTGAGGTTGGAAGAGAGACAGGGCAGGGTTTGAAGCAGGATAATGACATGACGTGCTTTCTGTTTTAAAACAATCACTGCTGCGAGGAAATGAGACGGTGGAGGGGACAGGGTGTGGGCTGGCGGGGCTGGAGACACCAGTCAGGAGAGAGATGACGGTGGATACCCCAAGGAGACAGACTGGCAGAAGGTGGCAGTGATCGGTCCCACAGTGGGGAAGGCTTCCTGGAGGAGGGGCCTGGGCAGGGCCTCAAGGAATGGGGGATGGGCCGGACAGTGGCGGGGAGTGGCCAGGGACTCTCCAGGTGACCCCACTGGTGTGGGCACGGGGAGTTGAACGTGTGGAGGCCTCAGAGACCCGCCCGGCCACAAGGAAGGCAGGCTGACCGCCCCACCCCTGCCATCCCCGGTCCCCTCTGGGCTGAAGCAGCTTTCAGAGTAAGTAGGGTAGTGTCCTCCAGGGCCACCTGTCACACGCCTTTGTCCTGCCTGCTCAGGCCGGCCCACAGTGAGAGTGTTAGCTCCGTGTGGCCAGAGACCCAGCCGGGCCGGCGCTCTGAACAAAGCAGCCTCGACGAAACTCGAGTGGCCCCGAAACGCGATCGGCCACGAGAGACCGGCCAGGCAGGAAGCTGTATTATTTATTGAGCAGAGCCCGTGGGGCGTGCCTGGTCTGGGGCCCCTTGGACGGGCCAGACCTTGAAAGAGCCCACTGGGCAGCGTCCGGGCCCTGTCGGGGGCGGGCGGGGGCCCCAGGGTGCCCGGGGCGTGGTTTCCTGGACGCCGGCTGAGCAGGGAGGAAGTCGGTCAGGCCCTGCGGGGGGAGGGCCCACAACTGGTCCCGAGGGGCCACGGAGGCAGGCAGGGTGCTGGGGCTCCAGGAAGACCGCCGCCCTCTCCGTGGTGACACTGTGAGTACCCACCGCCTGCGCAGGAGCAGGGAGAGGGGCTCGGCCACCTGGGTGACCTGCGAGGGGCCGTCAGTGTTTGGGGCAGCGGCTGGGGTGAGGGTCTGTGGCGCGCTCGTTGGGGTTTTGGCTGTTTCTTGGAACTGTTTTTTGTGCCTTCTCACTGCCTGGATGGTGTGGCCCAGCTGGCCCAGGTGCCCCAGGTGTTTCCCCACAGCTGCCTGGAAGGGCGGCCACGGCTGCAGGAGGGAAGTCCGCTCGCTCCCCTGGGGGTTAGACCCACCCCCACGCCCTGGAGGGAGGACAGCCAGGGCCCCTCAGCCCACCCGGGCTGGTTGGTTCTCTGCCTGGGGCCCCACGACCCCCCCTCCCGCCCGAGAAACAGGAACTCTGGCCCAGGCCCACTTCACAGCCAAGTGAACTGAGGCCCCAGAGGCCCCCAGAGTGTGGTTGGTGCATCCCCCCCACTCCCTCGCCTGAGGAGCCCACACTTGGAGCACAGGGAGACTGGGCCGAGGGCGCAGGAGGCTTCGCCGGGCTCTGGGACCCGGGCTTCCTGTTTGTCAGTCCATCAGGGTCAGCTTTGTCCCGAGAGGACACTGCCTGGGCAGCTCTCCCCCCACTGGCCCCGCAGTGGCCCGGCGCGTGTCCCCTCGGCAGCCCCAGCCCCAGCCCCGCCGACAGCTTCACCTTCTTTCTGAAATGGTGCAGCATGGAGCCATGAGGCTTGGCAGATCCCGGGGCGGGAGGGACTCGGGGACAGTCCCGGTGGGTGGGCAGCTCTGTACACGCAGAACGAGCAGCTCAGTGTGGCGCTGGTGCCGTCCCTCGGGAAGTCCCCTTTGGCGCGCAGGGGACCTGGGCCACCTGCCCCTCGGGGAGATTCCCCGCTGTGTCCTGCTTCCCCCTCTAACCCTCACAGCAACTGGGAAGCAGAATGGCTGTCACCTCTGGTAACGTGAGGGCGTCCATGTGGCGTCCCCCGGCCGGCGTACATAGGGGAGCCGGGGTTTGAACCTGGAGCTACCCCCAGCCCCTCGGTGTATCATGCAGCCTCTGTCGGGGCAGGAAGTACAGGGGACAGGGGTCAGTGGATCCCATGACGACCCCATTGCTGGGTCTGTTTCTCCCTTTGCAGGGGTTGGACTCCAGTCCTGAGGAGGGGCTGCTGCCCCATGAGCCCCCAATAGCCGGGACTGGGGTGGAGGAGGCTTGGCTACAGGAGTGAGAGCTCCAAGGCTGCCCTCTGAGCTGGGGTCAGCGAAGGCTTCCCCTGACCCATCCATAGAGCTGCCTGATGGCCCAGAGGGCCAGGGGTCACGGAGGACCCCAGTGGTCAGACCGCTCAGAGCCCAGGGCTCCGGCCCCCAGCTTGGCATCTCCAGCAGTGAGCTGCTTCTGCTGGGCTCCAGGGCACAGCTGCGGAGCCTGGCCAGGTGGATGCACGCTGGTCCAGCCGGGCAAAGGCCACCCCGAGGGCATGCGGGGTCTGGGGCCGGCACTTGTGCCGGTGCCTTGGACACGCTGCTTTCACTCCCGAGGCCTCCTGTCCTCGCCTGTGCACAGGCCATGGAGTCAGGAGCCAAGCACCCCACGACTCTGCCGTCTCAGCACCTTGCTTGTCCATAAGTTCAAGGATTCCACTTTTATTGAGCACCTACTGTGTGCCAAGCACTGTGTTGTCTGGGGATCCAAAAGGGACAAACGAACCAGACAAAAAGTCAGGGGAGGGGGATGGATAGCAGGGAAGGGGCACCAGGGCGGACGTGATTGATTTTCACAGGTACACGGGGCCTATTTGAAACAAAGCCAGCGAGTGTACCAGATGGATGATCTCACAGTTACCAATGCTTAGGATGAAGCAAAGCTAAAAAATCAAGAAGCAGGTAGATGTGAAGTCGACTTGGAGAGCAGGTGGCGGGCAGAGGGGGCCCGCGTGGCGCAGGGTCGCGGGTGCCTGGAGCTCTGAGCAGAAGCGTGGCGAGCGGGGCTGAGCTCCGCGTCTGCAGCCGGGCTGTGAGGAGGGATGTAGGGCATCCCAGCCGCTCCCTCCCCTGAAACTTCTGGAAGTCCCCAGACCAAGTCCCAGTTGTAACGTGACCCTCCTCAACTTGGCTCTGCTAAGATCGGTCCTCATGCCCAACCATCCCTCCTCCTGACCCTCCGAGTGAGGGGGTCGCGGCTGTGTAGACATTAGGGTCTCATAACGCTGGGGGGTCCCGGCTCGGCACTCCTGCCTGTGGGGGCCAGGTCAGGCTCCGCTTGCTCGAGCATGAAAGGAGACTGCTTCGTGGTCACCAGATACATTCAGGTTTGATGGGTGTTCCTTCCCTGCCACACCTTGAAGAGCCCACATCCTCGGAGAGTTTTCCTCGGGCCTGGATACTTTCCAGGTGACCCTTTCCCCCGGGGCATGGCCTGGGTGGGACACGGAGTCCACGGAACCGCCTTGGGCCCATCTCCCAGAGGCCTGCTGGCCTCATCCTGTTTGGAGCCCCTCCCCTGGGGCTATGCAGGACCCTCACCTACACCATCAGAGAGCCAGAGCAGCTCGGCCTTCAAGACCCCTGCCCAGAAGTGGGGCTACTGCCGCGGCAGGAGGGCCGGCCAGGCGTGGGCAGGGTGTGCCTGGAGCTCCATGTGGCCCCCGAGCTGGGGCGGGGGTCTGCTGAGCACGGCATCTGCAGGCCGTCCGCCAGGTGAGGGAGGGAAGGAGGGTCCGCACCGTGGCCTCCGCTCCGAGTCCCCCCCACGTGGGCCAGGCGAGCGTGAGGCATCCTCTGACCTTCCCTGAGAGTCTGTGAAGGAGGAGTCGTTACCGCAGTCAATGGGTGAGCAAACCGGTGCCCAGAAATCCCCATCAGCGTGACATCACCTGCTTCTAGGAAACAGGTGAGAGGGCTACGGCCCGGCAGAGCAGGGTCTCTGGGCCGCACCCAGAGTGCTGGGCCTGGACGCTGGGCTGTGGTCAGGCTGCTGACGCAGGCTGAGAGCTCAGACTTTGGTGTGAGTCGCACTCTGCTGCTTTCTTGGATATGTGACCTTGGGCGCTTCAGGTCACCTCGCCAAGCCTCATAGCAGACGACCTTCTAGTTGCAAGTGACAGAGAAATCCAAAACAAACAGGCTTATGCATTGAAGGGGCGCCTCTGGCTCATGGAACTGAAAAGTCTAGGGGTAACTAGCTTCAGGAATGGCTGGATCCAGGAGTTCAATTTATGTAATGGGTTTGGACTTTTCAACCCTCATGCTGCTTTCTCTCTACTGTCTTCATTTTGGCCTTCTCCACGTGGGTGCCTGGCATGTCGGGAGTGTTCCCCAACCCTGCGATGGGCTGGCTACAGGGCCAGGCTGTGGCGAGCCACATGCTCGTTCTGTCCTGGAATGTTGACAGTGCCCTGGGGGAGATGGGACAGGAAAAGAGGAAGTTACAACACAGGCAGTCAGAGCTGAGCAGGGGTGAGCTCCAAGGCCAGTGGGAGCCCGGAGGAAGAATGTCAGAGTTCACATCCGGACAGGTTCCCCAAAGGCTTCCTGGAAGAGGTGGCAGCTCAGCTAGACTTTGAGGTCTTGGAGTTGGCCTGGGGAATGAGAAGTGAGGGAGCAGGTGCCCTGGGGTCCAGTCTGGGGCTCAGGTCAGCTCAGGATCCGCACACGGTGGGACTGACCTGGCTGTGCTGGGTTCTTGGAGCTCCTGCCCAGGCTCAGAGGTCAGGATGCCTGGGGGGTGGCGGTGAGGGAGCGACAGGGCCTGTTTGGGTGATAGATGGCCCGGCTTCTAGGCTGTGAGAACAAGAAAGAGAGCACTTGGTGAGCACCTACTGTGTGCCTGTAACTCTCCATCGGGCCTCGTTCTGGCCACAACAGCCCCTGGAAGCTCCGCATCCCCTGTTTGCAGAGGATGAACCGGGGGCTTGATTAGAACACGCCTTTTCTAAATACGCCCGTCAGTCGTATTTCCCTGCAGTTAGAAGGTGCTGCTAACCCGCTGGCCGGGCTCAGCGGCCTCTGCTCTGCTGTCAGGAGGCTGCAGGGCTGCCCCGTGGCAGGGTCGCATGGGGAAGTCACCGTGTTCAGAGCGGTTGCGTGTTGAAACACCTTCCCAGAAGACTAACCACCAGGCCTCCCCTCACACTGGCAGCAAACACGGTAAATCTGAAACCTGATGCCTGCAAAACAGGGGCGCGTCAGAGCCAGAGGCCAGGTGTGAATTGTGAAGCCAGGGACCCCGACGCCGCAGTGGGTATGGACGGCCACCCGCTCTGGGCAGCCAGGAAACAAGCTTTGTTCTGAGCTTTAAGCGGCGAATTTTTAAACCCCTTCTAAACTGCTCCTCAAGTGTGTTCACGGGCGGCTGAGATAAGCCAGGGTGGGAGCAGGAAGATGGAGGGTCAGATCCCAGCTCCCCCTTCGGCTGCTGTGACTCCTCGGGCAGCCCCCTGTGCCTCTCTGAGCCTCAGTTTCCTCCTCTGCAAAATGAGGGTAGCATTTCACAAGGTGAGGATTAAATAACATTATACTTGGGCGTGTCCACGTGTAATGACATAGCAGTGGCTCTGTAAAGGTCCGTGATTACACTGAGTAAAACTACTGTTCTCAGTTTGACTGTAACATTTTTTAAATTGTCGTTTTTGCAACCATGGATTTGAGACAAATGGGAAACTGTTTGGTTCCGGGTATATGCCCCCTGAGGGCAGGCACCAGGCCTGTGAGACCTGAAGGTCAGGAAATGCACTTGGTGAGTTAAGAGCAGATTTTGAATTTGTCAAATCCCAAGTCAATCCAGGGTGTTCTTCTCCTAAAAGATCCAGTGAGACAAAAGCAAAGCACTAGTGGCCTTTGCCCGAGGGATATAATCAAGCGTGGCAGCAGGCCAGAGCCGGATGGCCGTGGCTCTTCGGGGGTAGGGGGGTAGCATTTAGGAGAGGTTTCCAGGGGAGCACAGGCACCTGTGCTGGGTCTGGAGTGGGCAGGTAGAGAGGGAGGAGATGGTGGGTGGATTCTGTAGGTCGAGTCCCCGTGTGTTTGGGGAGCAGCAGTCAGAGTTGGGTGGTGTTGGGTCTGGAAGGGATGAGGGCCAGATTGGGGCCAGAAAGCAAGGCAGGTGGGCCGGAGCCCGGGGTGCTGTGCTCTCTCTGTGGGCACAGAGGCGCCGTCGGGGCTTTTGAGCAGGGAGGTTAGATTAACCAGTGTTCTTTCGGCGGCAAGTGAGAAAAGCAAACAAACAAAAACCCAGACTGGCTGAAGCTGAGGCTGAATTCATTGCCTTCTACTTCTGAAGCAGACAGGGCTTTGGGTACAGTTTGATTCAGGAGCTCACACTATTTGTCAGAGACACTGGTGTCTTTTTCTCTTCTTTCCCGACTTCATTCCCAGGCAGTATCTCTGCTCGTGACGGGACTGACAGCTCCAGGTTTACAATAGTCTGACAGCTGATGATCCCAACAGAAACGGTTCCAACAAACTCCCAGTACAGGCTCGGGTCACATGCCCATCCCTGGACCAGTCACTTTGGTAAGGGGGCGGAATACTGTCAAGTTAGGGATCGAGTCCCTGGACACAAATTAGATAGACTAAGAGTGGAGGAGGGGGATCCCCCAGAGAAAAGTGGGGTGCCTTACTGGAAGTGAGCTGGGAGGCTGGGCAGGCACAGACATCCAGCCTCCCCGCCGTGATCTGATAAGACCCTCCAGGCGCTGTGCTCGGCGACTTGACCTGCACCATCCCTTCCTGTCAGCACCATAGGCTAGGGTTTCTTATAATTCCCATTTTGCAGGTGAGAAAACCAAGGCTTAGGGAGATAGTCACTTGCCCAAGTTCACATCATTAACAAATGTCCTCACACCTCAAATCATCCTGACCCCGAAGCCCAGGCTCTGAACCATTTGCTCCACTGCCTCATGGTCATCAGACCTGCGTTTGAAGAAGATGCCTCAGGACCTCAGATGGAGGATGGATTGCAGGGGTGACCGGAGGCAGAGGATGGGCAGGAGGCTGGCGCCACGCAGGCAGAGAGGAGGGCAGCCCCGAGGGATACAGCTACGGGGCATCTCAGCCCCTTGGTCCCAAAACACTGCCAGCCCAGCTCTCCTGTGATGTGTCCTGAAGTAGAGAAAATATACAGTAATATGTGAGTGTGTATGCACGCACACACATATATGTGTGTATTCATTATTGTGCCTCCTGGTTTCGGATTGGGGCGATCTTAGCAGGAGGGTGTGAGGTGTGAGGCTGTGGGACTGGAGGCTGGCTTTATGCTCCTGCTGTGGGCACAGGGGCACTTCCAGGGCAGTTTCCGGAGGAGGTGGGTCAAAGGGAGGTGACCACCCACCTGGCATAGGGCCAGGGTGGGGAGTGGGCGGGATGGGGAAACAGCCGCTCCTCACTTCCCTTTTCAGCCCTAAGACTTCCCAGGAGAGAGTCCCACCCTCCTGATGACATCACACCAGGTCAGAGGTCATTCTGCCCACACCTTCCTTGCAAAAAGAGGAAACCGAGGCATTGGGAGCACAGCGTGTTCTGCCTCGCTGTCGCCACTTGGGGAAGTCTGGCTGCGTGAGTCCCAGCCCTAGATGGCCTGCTGCCTTGCTTTGTGACCTAGGGCAAGCCACAGAGCTGCTCTGGGCCTCAGTTATATCTGCAAAATGGACCTACTGTGACCTCACAGAGTGGGCAAATGAGAAAACCTTGAAAGGACCGGGTGCAGTGCCAGGCACCTCACAGGTGTCAGTGAATGTTGGCTGTGACGATTCCTTCCTTTGCATGGTCAGCTCGGAGGGACGAACAGCTATAGACCCCAGGAAGCTGGGCCCAAGATCCAGCTCTGCCGTCCAGGCTGTATGGCCTTGGGCAAGTCACCTCATTTCTCTGGGCCTCAGTTGCTTTATCTGGGAAATGGCTTTTGCCTCACCACCTCAGGGGTCACGGAGCGGACTGATGGAACACCCTGTCCACGGGATGGGATTTTCGGGGGCGTCTCTTTCCCACTGGGCGGTTGGACGTCCCCTCCCCGATGACTCCCCTTCCTGCCCTGGGAGGGGATCGAGTGAGTTACTCTGTTGGTAAATCTTTCCGCTGAGCACCTGCAGTGTGCCAGGCACTGCCCAAGCGATGAGGAGGTCAGACCAGGATCCCTGGCGTCCCGTCTCCCAGGTGGCAGCTGGCCCCCAGCTGGCGCCGCCACTGCTCCATCATCTGCTGGGCCAGTTACGGGAGAAGGGCCTCCGTGGTGCCTGCCTCTGGACGCTGCATGGCTGCTGAAGGCGGAGTCCTTTGCTGACAGCCCCCGGGCCTCTTCTGGGGGTCCGCGTGCCCCCATCCTCATTGCATCGGGCTGGGTCGGTATCCCCGCCCCCGGTGTGGTAGTGTCCTGCTGCCTTCCCCTGTGGCCCCAGTTGGGAGTTGGAGGAGTGTCTGCAGGGTGTCCCCTGACTGCAGCGTGGAGGCTTTTGGACCCAGAAGCCGGATCTGGAGGAGGGCAAGTACAGGCGGGGTGACTCAGACAAGCGCCTTTGCTCCTGAGTCTGTCTCCTCCCCTGTAAAAGGGGAGAAAGACACCCACCCACGGCAAGGGCTTTGTAACCTTGTCCCGTAAACGCCCCAGGAGAGGCTGGGTTGCAGGGCACTGCCGACCCAGAAGCCCTCTGCACTTCGGCCAGTTCAGGCCGATCAGAGCCCAGCTCGGTGCAGGGTGCAGGCGTCTCCCAAAGGCTGCCACCCTTAGCCCCGCTCAGGACTCTGTTCTGTTTAAAGGGCACATAAGTTCCCCTGGGGCCCGGGACACCGCTTGTGGGTCCCCCACCCCTCCAGGGAACGCTTTAGGTCCCTGGGTCTGCCTTCTGGGGCGTGGGCTGGGCCCTGAGCTGTGACCGCCCCCCCACCCCTGGGCAGCCACACTAGTGATGGACGTGCCATTTCCTGTTTCAGTTAGTGTTTGCTGTGTAACAAACCACCCCAAATGTCGTGGCTGCAACCGCAGTGTGTGACTGTGCCGGCTAGAACCCGGGCCGCCCTGCTGGTCCTCCTGGGCTCACCAGAAGGTGCCAGGTGGCCCCACTCACATGGCTGCAGTTGGTGCTGGGGCACCTCTGTTTCTCTACCCCCCCGGCAGTTTGGCCCTCAGTGGGCAGCCAGCGGCCATGGCATCTGGGGGCAGCGTTCCATGGGGGCGAAGGTGGAGCCTCAAGGCTCTTGAGGTGCAGCCTCGGAACTCAGACAACCATCCCTCCTGCCACATTCTGTTGTGCGATGAAAGTCCCATGGCCAGGGGGAGGGGAGACGGACCCCACCTGTGGGAGGAGGGGACGAGTCCTAGAGCTGAGGGGCCTGGGTACCGGGATGCAGGGAATCTGTGGCCATATTTTGCAGTCACAGAGTATGCGTCATTAGGATTTTGCCAGGTTCTTACCTTACAAGGGCTGGGGTCAGGGGAGCTAGTTGTAAAATCATTGGATACAGAGCCAGAAATTACCCGGTAGAACTACCCTTGAAGACCCCTTACGTTGCCACGGCATGCAGAGCTCCTGGTTTGGCACCCACCCTGCAGGAAGCTCTGTGCCCACTGAGCGGGCGAGTCCCTGAAGCAGGCCAGATGCGGGCGTGAGGCTTGCCCAGGCATTCCAGGCTTTGCTGGGGCGGGGGGGAACCCCAGATCCCAGCTGGGAGTGGAGGGGGTCCCAACCGGCCAGCTCACCTTCTGCGTCGGCTCCATTCTGTGTTTCCGTTAAGCCTCTAGAAGCTGCATTGCCCGGGACAGAGGCCGCTGGCCATAGATGGCTATTTAAATGTCAACTACTGAAAATAATTCAAATTTTGAAGAAGTCAGCTCCCCAGCTAGCCCCATTCCAAGTGCTCAGTGACCACATGGCTAAGAAGTGGAGGGCCAGGAGTCAACTGGCCCCAGCCAGCCCTCTTCACCCAGCCCTCACCTTCATGGTCACCCAGGCCTGGTGCTGGCCACTTGAGACTCAGAGTGACTCGGCCCCATCCCAGTAACTGCCCTCTAGAGGCTGCCGACCCGCTGGGAGCAGGCGGGCTGGGGAAACGCAGTGCCAGAGTGGGAACTGGGCAGCCAGGCCCCCGGAGACTTGCTGAGGTGGGAGCCCTAGGGCCTCCCCCTCGCCGCTCCAACCCTGTCCTCCCCGCCACGAAGCAGCGGCGTGGGGAGTTGGGATGGCTCCATGTGCACTTGCCGGCTTTTCTGGTAAAGGGAGGGCGCCTTTTCATCTCCCCAAATCCCACACATACCACCCCCCGACCAGTGCACATAAGGGTTAGTATCCGTGGCTGAAAAGTCACGGTGAGCCACTGAGAACCCATTTTACATGAATGTGGAGTCTGTGAATTTTATTCATCGCACAGCATCTGTTTTGGTTTGAAAGATGTTAATGTGTGAAACATAGTATTTGGTCTACCAGCAGCGTATATGGGATGCAAGAACCCCTAACATAATTCAGGGGCTCCCAGCCTGGGAATCGGTGGAATCTCCAGGAATGGGATGGGTAGCGCCCGGGGCGGTGGAGGGGTGTGGGAGGGTACCTAGACATGGGATGAGCAGGGACACCCCCTGTGGGAGGTGTGTTCACAACTGCGTCAGCGCCTTTTCTCCTTTGGGGGCCATGGATTTATTCTCAGGGGTACTCAAGTTCCACTCAGTAATATTTTTACGTGTGGATTCATTACAAGTTATTTTGTAACAATTTCAATCTTGAAGAAGGCCTGCAAGAATTTAAAAAAAAAGAATTCTCCCGTGTACCCTTCACCCACTTCATCATAAGTAACATTTCACCCGATTTCAGTCTCTCACAAAAACATTTTTTTCTCCCCGAACTATTTGAGAGGTCATCGCAAACATGCAACCTGGGGCTTCCCTGGTGGCGCAGTGGTTGAGAGTCCGCCTGCCGATGCAGGGGACGCAGGTTCGTGCCGCGGTCCAGAAAGATCCCACATGTCGCGGAGCGGCTGGGCCCGTGAGCCATGGCCGCTGAGCCTGCGCGTCCGGAGCCTATACTCAGCAACGGGAGAGGCCACAGCGGTGAGAGGCCCGCGTACCGCAAAAAAAACAAAAACAAAAAAACATGCAACCTAATGACTCTTACTCCTAAATAATACTTCAGCATGTTTCCTGAGAGCAAGGACACTCTCTTACATATCTGCGGTCCAATAGCCAAATTCATGAAACTTAACATGGTCACAGTACTAGGATCTAAAGTACAATTCAGGGACTTCCCTGGCGGTTCAGTGGTTAAGACACCGAGCTTCCAATGCGGGGGGTGGTGGTTCAACCCCTGGTCGGGGAACTAAGATCCCACATGCCACAGGGTGTGTCCAAAAAGTAAAAACTAAATAAATAAAATGCAATTTAGAGTTGCATTTCACCAGTTATCCCAATGATGTCCTTTATGTCAAGTTTTTCCCCAATCCAGAACATTGCATTACATTTAGTCATCATGGGTTTTCTTGAAGCTTTACCAAGGTTTACTTTGTATCATAACACTCACTTGTGTTACGTGTACAATTTAATGATGATTAGTATACTTACAGAGCTGTGTAATCGTCACCATGATTTTAAATCATTTCAAATCATCTTGAAAAGAAATCTGTGTCTATTTTCTATCACTCTTTTGTCCCACCCCAGCCCCCGACAGACACTAATCTACTTTCTGTCAATAAACTTGCCTTTCTGAGCATTTCATATAAATGGAATCATCTAGTAAATGACCTTTTGTGACTGGCTTCTTGCACTTAGCCTAATGTTTTCAAGGTTCAGGCATGCTGTAGCAGGTGTTAGAACTTCATTCCTTCTTTTTGCTGATTAAGACTCCCTCCGTTGTATAGATAGACCACATGTAGTTTATCTACTGTCCTCAGTTGATGGACATTTGGGTTGTTTCCCCAGTTGATGGGTATCTGGGCTGTTTCTACTTTTTGGCTATTATGAATATACTGCTAGGGATATTCACTTACAAGTTTTTATGTGGACATATGTTTTCATTTCTCTCGAGTAGATACCAAGGAGTGGAATTGCCAGGTCAGGTAGTAACTCTATGTTTAACTTTTTAAAAAACACACAACTGTTTTCCAAAGTGCCTGCGCCATTTTTTATTCCCACCAGCACTGTATGAGGGTTCCAGTTTCTCCAGACCACCTGGACGGCTCTCTAAAAACTGAGTTCTGCTGTTAGGTTTCTGTGGCTGCCTTTCCTATTCTGTTTTTGAACACGTGGTCTTCAAGGGACCCTCCAGTGTGGTCTCACTTAACTCTGGATTCATTGTTCCCTAAAGTGGGGTCTGATGAACGTTGCAAACTGTATTCTTAGGGGTCCACCAGTTCTTAAGTTTGAGAAACCCTTAATATAGAGCCATCTCTCAGACGGGAAAGTAGAGGCCCTTATAGAGAAAGTGATGAGTCCAAAGCCGTGCATCTGTGAGTGCCCACAAGCCAGCACGGAGGCCGCGTGGAGTAAATAAGAGCCACTTAGGAAGTCGTTGAGCACCCGCCCAGTTTTCTCACCTGTAAAATGGAGGGGGCGTCACCCATCTCTAGAAGCAGGAGCAATAGAGACAGTGTGGGTAGAGAGCCCAGCTCAGCTCCTGCCTGATGCAGAGTGGACACCACGTGTGCCCACCACCTGGCCTTGCACCCGGCCCCCTCCTCCGCAGCATCTCCTCTCCCCAGCAGAGCAGCCCCGAGGGCCGGCTCCCGGCTCCAGCTGTCCCTCCCCCTCACGCACCTCACCTGTCCCCAGTGCTTAGCCACTTACCGGGCACGGCTCTGTCGCAGGCCCTGTACTGATGCTGGCAAAACAGAGATGATTCCTACTCCATCCCCGCCCTCGGGGACTTTGGGCAATGAATAGTCTCATTAGCTGATGATTACAGGACAGCGTGGCAGTGGTTATTTTTACAATCAATAGCTAACAGTTATTGAATTTCTCCTATGTGCCTGGTCCTGTTCTAAGAACTGTGTCAGGATGTACAGGGCATTGTGCGAGCCAAGATGTCTAGAGGAGGTGACATTTTTGCAGCTGGATCTTAAGGGTGGGTTTGGACTTGAGCTAACAGGCAAAAAGCACTCTTCAGGAATTTTTACTAATTTGGTGGGTGAAAATAGTATCTCATTATTATGGTATGCGATTCTTTATCAGTAAGGTTATATATCTTTTTGTATGTTTATAAGCCATTTGTATTTCTTCTTCTCTGAGCTACCTAGTTAAATCAGCTGGACACTTTTATTTTCATGGTTTTCTTATTGATTTGTTAGAACTCTTTGTATATTGATGAACCAAAGGGCATAGTATGTGCAATTACTCAGTGTTGTGAAACAGCGTGGCGTACTCACAAGACATTAAGTGTAGCTTGACTTTGGGGGAAGCAGCTGAAGATGGGGGAGTGGGCAGGGAGGCAGAAACTAGTCCTGGTGCTGAACTGGGAGCTTAGACTTTATCCTCCAGGTCATGGGGAGCTTTAGAAGGGTTTTGAACAGGGAAGGGATGTGATTGAAGCTGTATTTTTTTAATATAAATTTATTTATTTTATTTATCTTTGGCTTCGTTGGGTCTTCGTTACTGTGTGCGGGCTTTCTCTAGTTGTGGCGAGCAGGGGCTACTCTTCGTTGTAGTGTGCGGGCTTCTCATCGTGGTGGCTTCTCATTGCGGGGCATGGGCTCTAGGCGCACGGGCTTTGGTAGGTGTGCCACGAAGGCTCAGTAGTTGTGGCTCGCAGGCTCTAGAGCACAGGCCCAGTAGTTGTGGCGCCCGGGCTTAGTTGCTCCACGGCATGTGGGATCTTCCCAGACCAGGGCTCGAACCCGTGTCCCCTGCATTGGCAGGCGGTTCTTAACCACTGCGCCACCAGGGAAGCCCTGAAGCTGTATTTTTGAAAGTTGCTTTAAATAAGGGACAATGATGGGTGGAGGGATGGGCTAGGAGGATAAATTGAGGCCAGAAAGTGCAGAACCGTGAATGTCCCGCTGAAGAGCGTCAGTTTGGTTTGCTGGGCAGTGGGGAACGTTCTGGGTAACGACAGGGGGTGGGGAGAGGAGAGGGGCAGGATCAAGGCCATGGCTGATCCCCGGTGGGGTAAGTGGTTCAGTCTCCCTGGAGGAGGCTTTGCCCCCACTGACGTCTCCTTCCCACATGGGTGCCCAGTGCTGGGTCGTCTCTTCCTGCTCCGAGGAACTGATCTCCAACCAGACAGACAGGACTGTTGCCAGGGCTGATCTGGAGAGGAAAGATGAACCAGGAGTTTCCAGGCAGGGCGCGGCGGGTGGGAGAAGGAAAAGGGAAGAGCATGGTGGCCAGCCTGGAGGGGCCTCAGAAGTCATGCATTCCATAGGCCAAGGAAGCTGACCCTCGGCTTCCGCTCCCACAGCGCAAGGCCGGGAAGCCCCACCTCCCGGCAGCATTCCACATCAGGTTGGCTCTTCCAGTGAGAAGGTTCTCGGTCTGGTCTGACGTCAGAGCTGCACGGAGCCTTGGCACTTGCCTTATCTCAGGCTTCCTGCCTGCTCGATTAGGGGACCTCGAGGCTCAGAGGAAGACGATCCTCCCGCGGTCACACAGGGAGTTAGCCCCAGCCTGAGTCAGAGCAGGCCTCCCAACTACGCGTGCAGTCTCAGAAATGATTCTTTTTAAAACATAATTTTTTTAAGCAGTAGTACATGCAGAGGGCACAAAAGATATTTAAATGGAACATTTCAGTGAAAAGCCATTCTCCTACCCACCTGGCCCCCAATTCTCCACACCCTTCCCCGGGGCACCACTGTACCAGTTTCTTAAGCATCTTTGTCAGAGATAACACATCCACACACAAGCAGGTACCCTATACCCTGCTCTTTTTTTACATAAAAGGTAACACACCATACCCTGTACTGCACCTTGCTTTTTCCACTTACAGAAATACCTTGGAGATTGTTCCTTGTCCGTCATGTACAGAAGCTGCATCCTTTTTGACCGCCGCATAGGTTTCCACCGGACGGATGTATCATAACAGGCATCTGTCGAGCGATCCCTCTTTGGCGCACTTTAGGTAACAAGAAGACTCCAATCATTTTTATTCACTTTAAAGACAGTTGCTTAATTTTTTAAAGGCACATAAAGAAGATTTAATCAGCCCGTGAGCCTGTGCCTATGTCCAGATAATCCCTGGCGACTTTTTACAAATCAACTAACCCTCAGAAAAGTATCAAATGAAAAGTAAGAGCTCCTCCCACACGCATTGCACACACCCCACCGTCCTCCCGAAAGGCAGCCATGAATAGCAGGTATCGTTTGTGTATGTGGGTATCCTCTCGGAGAGAAGTAGGAGATTACAGTACGCATATATGTATAACCTTTTGCAGTGTGCACAAGAGGGATCACAACATACACAGTGTTCTGTTCCCTGCATTTTTTTTTTTTTTCGCGGTACGCGGGCCTCTCACTGTTGTGGCCTCTCCCGTTGAGGAGCACAGGCTCCGGACGCACAGGCTCAGCAGCCATGGCTCACGGGCCTAGCTGCTCCGCTATGGCATGTGGGATCTTCCTGGACCGGGGCACGAACCCGTGTCCCCTGCATTGGCAGGCAGACTGTCAACCACTGCGCCCGCAGGGAAGCCCTGTCCCCTGCATTTTTCAGCAGAAATGCCTCCTGGAGATACTCCCGTGAAGTCCCGGCCTGTGGGTGTGTTCGTGCCGGCTCACCCTCCCCCAGTGTTGGACACCAGAGGTGTCTCTCTTCTTAGTTTGCTGACTGACACAGTGCTGTGTGCACTGCCCTTGCGTCTTCATGCCAGCATGCTGGATGGCTTTGCCAGATCACCCTTCAAAAACAGGTCGCCCCATCTTGCACCTCACCCTGCAGTACTCTGGATGCGTTCATCTCCTCCCACCTTCAGTAGCAAAAGCATCATCATACTTGTTCTTTTCTGCCAGCTTGGTAGACACAAAAAATGACAAGCATGCTGTGTTTCAGTTTGTATTTCTTCAATATGCATTTAATTACAAGTGAGATTGAGTATCTTTCCCTGAGCCGCTTGTTTCTATCCTCTGCTCTTTTTTCTAATTGGTTAGTCATCTTTTTCCTATAGCTTTGAAAGAGTTTTTTACGTATCCGGGAAAGTAACTTTCATCTCATTTTCCTCAATTAACTTCTATCATATGTGCTGCAGATATTCTCTTCAAGTTTACTCTTTGTCTTTTTTGACTTTGTGGTATGTTTTATTCCATTTAGAAGTTTTCATTTCTATATAGTTAAATTTACCAATATTTTCCTCCATAGCTTCTGGGAATACAAATATTTATACAGTACATTTTACACAACGTTTTCACACATTATCACAGTTGATCCTCAGAGCAGCCTTTGAAAGGAGGCAGGGTTACGATTTTTATCATCAGGTCTATTTTACAGATGAATTCACATGAGGCTCAGAAAGGTGGTGGGACCTGCCCAGGCTGAACAGATTCTAAAACCCTTGCTCTTCCCAGGTCCCTCACCTACCTTCCTGCCAGCCAGGTAACTCACTCCTGGCACTGACAACAAAAGGATGGAGTTTCTCTAGGAAAGCATTTTTAATTATTAAAACTACAAGAATCTTTCCTTCAAGAGCTCTTTTTTTTTTTAAGTTTACGAAATTATAAAATTAGTTCATAGTTTTTAAAAACAAAATGTCCAATGATACAGGAGAGTGTAACACAGGGTTTCGGGGGTGGGCGGGGGCTCATGCCTCGCCCTGAAAGCCCATCCCCCAGGGGGACCACTGTCTTGTTTGCTGTGAGCACCAATGGTGAGGAAGACCCACCGGGAGCTGGACCGTTCCTTATCCGTCTCTGCCCATCACCAGTGCATTGTATATTCCAGGAGCAGCTCAGGTGCTCATAAATGCTGCGAGACGAGACTGAGGTGGTCAGGCACCCACCTTAGCTTACACTCTGCAGCCCCACAGGCCTGTGTTCAAATCCCAGCTCAGCCACTTAGCCAGCCATGTGAGCGTGGGCAGTTGACTTACCTTCTCTGTGCTGCGCTGTCCTTGTCTCTGAAATTGGGATAATAGTTTACACCTCAAGTAAATGAAATTAACCTCATAAAGTGCTGAACAGAATGTCTACCACTCACCTCTGATCTGCCTGTTCCTTGGGGGGGTCCACTGCCTACTTCCACCTGGCCCCAATATCCAGGGTCATGACATTTCAGAGTGGAAAGTCAGGCTCCCTCCCCCCTCCAGAAGCCCAGAGAGGGGAAGTTCCTTGCCCAAGGTCAGAGCCCGCAGAGACTCCAGTCTCCTGACTCATTACATCACTCGCCAGGCTGGACCACTGCGGCCCGTCCCCCGGCCTCCTGTCTCGCCCCTTGTGGCCACCAGGGGGCGCGCCCTAACCCAGCCCAGGCTGCGGCTGCCCTTGCTCCCACCTGGTGGGGGTCTCCCGGCTGCCCACGAAACGAAGAGTTCCTTAATCTGGTGTTCAGGGCTGTCAGAATCTCCCTACACCCTGGGCAGCGCGCCTTCCTCTGCTTGCTTGTACCTTGGGTACAGCCTTCCTGGAGTGCCCTCCCCCTTCCTGCCCCTTCCAGGCCAGGCCTTTCCTGCCTACTCCACTCCTTCCCCACGAACTGGCCCCTCTCCGAGGCCGTGCCGCCCCACCGAGGCCCGTCCCCTGCACTCAGTGGGTGCCGAGTCCATGTTTGCTGTAGGATAAGGGGCGGCGCCGGCAGGCCCGGACCCCCCTCCCCAAACTGCCAGGAGCGCGCGTCCTGGAGGGGACACAGAGCCCCACCACCGCGCTGTGCGATTCTGGCCGCTGCTTTCTGGGCCTCGGTCTTCTCATCTGAGAACTGGGGAGGCTTCGGGGAGGGGGCTGGGCATGGCCGGCGGGGACCGCAGTTCTCCGTGGGAGGGGCCTGCGGCTGCAGCTCCCAGGTGTTTACCTAGGGGGTCTCGGGGAGTCTGAGCGAAAGGCCGGGGCCCCAGCGCCCCTCCGCCGCGCTCGACTGTGCGGACCTCGCTCCCCGGCCTATCCCCTCGGCGGCCCCACCGACCCGGGCGCCCTCAACTGGCCGGGGTTCGGGTGACGTCGGCGGCCGGGGCGGCACCCGTCCCTGCGCCCACACCCCTGTCCGGGGAAACTGAGGCTGGGCGCGGAGAGGCCGCGCACGCCAAGGTCACTGCGCAGAGGCAGGCCGGCCGGCCGGCGGCGCTCGGGCTCGAGCTCGGGCTCCGGCTCCGGCTCGGGCTGGGGCTCCCGCGCGCCCGCCCCCCCGCGCCGTGCGCCCGCCCGCGCTCCTGCCCGCCGCGGGGACGGCGGGGACGGCGCGCGCTCGGAGGCTGCGGGCGGCCCCGCGAGGTAGGAGGCGGGCCGGCGGGGGACGCGCGCGGCAGCGGGCGGGGCGGCCAGGGCCGGGGGCCGGGGGCCAGGCCGGGGGTCGGCGGAGGCCGCGGTGCACCGACGAGCGAGCGGCTTTCGGGAACCGGGCGGGGGCGGCGGGTGGCTTTGCGGAGCCGGGCCCGGGACTAGGGCCGAGGCCGCAGTCGCGGGGACGCGGCGGGCCCCAGGGTTGCAGGGTCGGGCGCCCGCGGCGCCGGGCTCGGGGGGGATGGGGCGGGGGCGGCGGCGCCGGGCTTTCGGAACCGGGGCACTGCGGTGTCGATCCCTGGGTCGCAGGAGATGGAGCCTCCGCGGCTCTGCGGATCGCTTCTCCAAAACCTTGCGGACATGGAAGGCGCGATCTGGGGGGAGGGGGGCTGAGGGTCTCCGCGTCTATACAGCTGGCTGCCTGGGCTGGGAAACATGAACCCAGGTCGCGAGGGTCGCAGGGGGAAGCTGCCCGCCCCCCAGGACACACACTCTCTCCCTTTTCTCCCCCCTCCGCCATGCTCCCGCCTCTCCGCGGAGAAATCCTGCCGCGGGTCCAGGGTCCGGAGCCTGCGGGCGGGAGGTTGAGGCATCTCAGGAATTCGCTGTGAGCCAGTTAGACGCTCTTGGGGTGGGCCGGATGGCTGGCCCCGAATTCAGCCCTGCCCCGACCCCTTGCGTGACCTTGGGCAGCCCCTCCTCCCACTACCACGTGGGCAAGAGGCTGGCTGGTAGTCTTGGGGATCCCCTGGGTCAGACCCCCAGTGGGAGAGGAGTCGGTTTAAGGGACTGTGCCTGGGGGCTGGAAGAGCCACTGCGATCTCCGGACCCAGTCCCAAATGGGGCAGGAGGCAGCAGGAGTCTGAGAAGTGACGATGGGGCTGTCGCAGGTATCAGGACACCCTGTTCCACCTGCCAGCCTGGCGGGGGAGCCCTCATGGACCAGGGGGCTCTGAGTGCGGGAAAGCCCTGCCCTGCCCAAACTAGCTGCCCCTGGGCTGTGAGGAGGCAGGACGGTTGCGAGAGGTGTGGCCAGGCTGTCCCCCTGCCCCCCCACAGTCACGGGGACACCCCCCTCCCAAGTTTCTGCCACGCAGTTGCCCCTTTAAATTGCTAAGCTCTCGGCTGTCACAGCTGATCTGTTTCCAGAGCAAACGGAGCAGAAAGATGACAGTGGGTGTCCCCGCCCCCGGGCCTGTCCGAGAGATGAGGCTTGCAGGCCAGCGGTCCCCTCTGCCTGGTCAGCTTTCTGCGTTTAACTCTGGGCATGCTCCGTCATGGGGTGGGTGTGGGGTACTTGCTCTGCACTGGGGAGCCCCTGCTCCGCTCGGTGGTCAGGCACCACCAGACAGCGTGCGTGCCAGCCTACACAGCCCCTGGGAACAACTTGGAACGAAGGTGACCTCTGGTCACCCTTCCCTGCCCCCGGCTTTATGCCTGGCTCCTCCCTTGGGCTGGCACGGTGGCCAAGCCTCTGAAACCATGTGTGGCCAGAGATCCCATGTGCAGCAGCTGGGTTTGAAAGGAGAGAAACGCAGCAGCCCCAGACGCCCCAGAGACAGGAAGGGACAAGCTAAGAGGTATTCAGGGGGCCGCAATGCCACGGCCCAGCCACTGAGCATCAGCCCTAGATGGGGCATCTGGGGGCCAGTCTCCTATTAGAGACGGAGAAACTGAGGCTAGAGAGAGGCAGGGACACATCCAAGGTCACACAGCACCTCAGTGTCCCCAGCTCTCCAGCAGTCTAGCCATCCCTGGGGAGCTGCTGCCTGGGGAAGGCTCAGAGGACTCGGTGTTCCCCCCAGAGGTCCCTGCAGTGGAGGGATAAGGAAGGGGAACCCTGGCTCCCGCACAGGTTGCAGACATTAAGTAATCTTGAGTCTCGTGAGGAGAGTTGCCACCCTCTCCCGTGGCTGCCTGCCCTTCCGGCACTTCTTTGCTCACTCCGTGGCTGCCAGCCCCACGACGACACCGTGAGCTCAGTCATGCCCCTGCCCCATTGTGCAGAGAGGATGCCAAGGCCAAGCAGCGCTGGGACCCTCTGTGTCCTCAGCTTTCCTCCAACCAGTGTTCTAACTGCTGGGGTGCTAAGCACCTGGGCGTTCCTAGTAGAGCACAGCCATCCTTTGTTCTCGTAGTAAGCTCCCCGTCACGGGGGTGTGCGAGCTGGAGCTGAACACTCATCGGTTAGGGAGGCTATGAATTTGACCAGATGTCTCATCACCACCCCACCCCGTGCCTCATAATTAGGGGGTAGGGAAGGGGGTTGCTTGCACCTATCGGGAGATGATGTTTCTTGCATGAAAGAGGCTGGGTGAAGGCACTGGGGCGGGTCCCTGTATGAGGCCCAGGGTTCCACCTACTGCCATTGCTCAGACCTGGCGTCCACACTGTGAAGTGTGACTCAGACCGGCTTCTGGGGGCAGCATCTTCCAGTGCCTGCTGCCTTCCCACCGGGCCCAGCCTTCAGCCTTGCCCGTCCTGGCTCCTGCACGTATGCCCACCCCACCTGCGCCACCCAGAAACCTTTGCTCAGCCTTCACCCATTGGTGTCACCTCTTCAGCAAAATCTGCCCAGAGTCTCTGTGTCTGCCTCCCCTGGGGGTCCCATTGTCACTGAACTGGGGGGGGTGGGGACAGTGTGCAGGGACATAGGTAGGCCTGAATGCAGGACACCCGCCCGCCACTGCCTGAGCTCTTCAGTGGCCCTACCACACAAGTGCCGGCCTGGAAAGGCAGCGTGCAGGCAGCCGAGCTCTCGGTGACTCTTCGAAGAACTGAGTGTATGTGGCCTTCTGATCCTTCTGAAGTATGATTACGCTTCACACCCAGCAGGCATCTTTTAAGCACCTACTCCGTGCGCGACCTTCTCACGGGGTCTCACTTGTATCAGCCCATTTCATCTTCGAAACCACAAACCCATCTGCTCATGTGTATGAAGGCTCTAGAAGCATAATATCAAACAATGATGTCAGCCGCACGGGCCAGTGGGACCCGCTGAGAATGCTGCACACGCCCACCCGCCGCTGGCCGGAGTCTTTTCCGTGACTTGGGCCCTAGTGTCCCGACAGCCTGGCAGTTTGCGCACCCACATGGCCTGGGGAGGCGCGGGGGCTTAGGGTGCTCAGAGGGGACTAACCCCGCGAATCCACGCGGGCTGTGTGGACGGAGGTAGGAAGGCTTGCAAAGGGGTCCTGTGACCAGGTACCTGCGTTTGGGCCTCATCTGCTGCCTCTTTAGAAGGAAGTCCTGTTGGGATGACAGTCTCGTCGTCCACCAGACTGAATCCCCTGAGGGCGGAACAGTGGCTGAGGCACCTGCGGGTCCCCAGCGCCAGGGGCTAATGTGAGGCTTTGCTGTGCTCAGCTGAGGTGGATCTAAACAAGAGAAAAGGTAGTGAGTTGTCCTCATTGGAGGTATGCAAGCTGCGGCAGTCGAGAAGACTCCTGTGCCTAGGTTACGCCCTGGAGATGCCCTGGAGGGCCATTTTAGCTCCAGGGCTCCCAGAGCCAATGACTTTTTTTTTTTTTTTTAATCTGAGGACTTAGTGAAAGCTATCAGGATGGTAATATAGGTTTGGAAAAATGCTCAGTGCCAGGCTGTTTTAATAAAGCCAGTTGCCTCGGGGTATTATGGGAACACTCCATTATCCGGCTCCTCCAGGATTTGGACTTGGCCAAGGGGCCTGAGGATTTGGCGTGAAGCAGGAAGGAAATTGAGAGTCTTATGGCCAATCCCGGAGCACTGGGGTCACTGTCGGCCACACTAACTTGGGAAGCCCTGAGGTCAGAGCTGAACTCCTTGTTGCTTTAGACAAGTCCCTTCCCCTCCCTGAGCTGAAGAAGTTTGAAAGAGTCCGGAAAGCACTTTGGAAATTGTAAGGATTGGGGGCCGGGAGGAGGGGCTGAAGCAGCAGATCCTGACTGTGTCCGGTGCATGGACCAGCGGAGGGCCAGCCGGCCGCTGGGATGGGTTCCAGTCCCAGCTCTCAGCTCCCTAGCTTCCTGCACCTCCGTGAGCCTCAGTCTCCTCCTCTCTAAAATGGGAGTGATGACAGGGCCAATCTCCTAAGGCAGTTATGAAGGTAATTCTGGAAAGTGTGTCAATGTCATACAGCTAGTTTCCATTTTCTCCTTCGGGGATATTGAGAAGCCACTCAGTATTCCTAAGGCCTCAAAGTCCAAATAGAAATGCCAGCTCTGTTGATTTTCTCATTCAGCAAATATTTATGGAGCGCCTGTGATGATAGCACAGGAGCCACACAGACAAAACGCCTTGCCCTCCAGGAGCTTTGATTTCAGCAGCAGGAGACCTGCAACCAAAAAGTAAACGGGGAATTTCAGTGAGTGCTAAAAAGAATGAGTCTGTCCTGGTCGGTGTTAAAGCTGCTTTGCAATGGAAGAGCTCTTCCATTGTAAAGGGGGATGAGAAGGAGCCCCCCCACCCCGTCTGGGCTCCGGGAGACCTAGATTCCAGTCCTGGCCCTGCGGGCTTCCCACTTGCTGTGCAAACTTGGGCAGTTTCCTTCCTGTCTCTGATCCTCGGTTCTCGTTTGTGAAATGAAACAGCAGGTATGCCCCTCCAGCCCCGGTGCCCTATGGGGTGCTGCACTGACGTCTGCACTGCCGTCATAGCTGGGGTCCCTGCCTGTCCCCTCTGCGTGCCACCACACATACCTTTCTATTTTAGATGTGACAGGTAACCTGTCAAACAGAAAGGCGAAAAGACAGGCATACAGCAGCTTCAGCAGAAATAAGAGGAACGCACACATTGTGAGACCACCACCCGGGCCCCGAGACGACGCGCTGCCAGAAGCCCCCTGCCCCGCCCCGTGGGCTCCCCCTCAGCTGTTGCCCCTCAGGGATGCTCACCACCCTGACATTTGTGATAATACTGTTCTTCTTGTCACCGTCTTACCACCTGTCTGAACAACTCTTTACCACATGGCCTTGCTTTTATTTTTTTTTTGCAAAGTATTTTATTTTAGTATTTTTTGCGGTACGCGGGCCTCTCACTGTTGTGGCCTCTCCCGTCGCGGAGCACAGGCTCCGGACGCGCAGGCTCAGCGGCATGTGGGATCTTCCCAGCAGGCGGACTCTCAACCACTGCGCCACCAGGGAAGCTCATTATTTTTGACTCGTTTCTGCGTAGACTTAAGCTGTAGATATTTCTTCAGGTCTGGCTTCTTCTTAAAGTCACGAGGAGCTGTTGCTTGTCCTTGTCACGGCCATGTCGTTCGTATTCCACTGCATCGCTAGGCCATGGTTTATTATCCAGTCTCTGCGGTGGACACACAGGGTGTCTTCAGTTCGGGGCTGTGTTCTTGAACCTGCCCACGTCCTGGTGCACGTATGACTTCCTTTCCGGCATCTGTCTGGAACTGGGCCACACAGGACGCACATGTTCAATGTCATAGAGCAGACCAACACTGTGGTCCTTCCGTCCAGTCGCCCCCCACTCCCAGCGGCACCACCTGTTGTCATTTCTGCCATCTTTGCTCTCCTGGTGGGTGTGTAATGGTTTTAATCCGCATTCCCTGACCGCTGATGGGTTGAGCGTTTTCGGACGGTTATTGGCCGTTTGGGTCTCCTCCTCGGTGAGGTGACTGTTCAAGCTTCTTGCCTCCCTTGGGCTGTCTTTTTGTTTTCTTGTTGGTTTGGAGGATTCTTTAGGTATTCCGGATTCCAGTCCTTTGTCATTTGTATATGTTGTAAATATCTTGCACTTTTCACTTTTCCTGGGGACTTGGAATGAACATCTTAATTTCAGAGTTCTTAATTTCTATCAAATCTTTCACTTTATTTATTTTAAATTTTTTTATTATTATTATTTTTGCGGTACGCGGGCCTCTCACTGCCGTGGCCTCTCCCGTTGCGGAGCACAGGCTCCGGACGCGCAGGCTCAGCGGCCATGGCTCACGGGCCCAGCTGCTCCGCGGCATGTGGGATCTTCCCGGACCAGGGCACAAAACCGTGTCCCCTGCATCGGCAGGCGGACTCTCAACTACTGCGCCACCAGGGAAGCCCACTTTCACTCTATTTTTGTTTTGTGTTTTAAGAATCCTTTCCTACCCTGTGGTCATGAATTCACCTTTTGCATTAGATTTTTAATCTACGAGGAATTGATGTTAGTAAAGGGCATGAGTTAAGGGTCCCATTTCCCACACGCACGCATGCACGCACACGCAC
This sequence comes from Aethalodelphis obliquidens, assembly GCF_003676395.1. NCBI lineage: Eukaryota > Metazoa > Chordata > Mammalia > Artiodactyla > Delphinidae > Aethalodelphis > Aethalodelphis obliquidens. Next base: position 165,435 of record NW_020838030.1, on the reverse strand, counting down.
ACGCACGCACACCCCATTTCCCAGCCTGCCCAGCGCCGTTTGGTGACATGTGTGTCCCTTTCCCCTACCTGCCCTGCCCGCCCCACCCCGCGCATATTCATACCTTTCCCGGGCAGGCAGGAGCCCAGGACCGCAGGCTCCGGCCTGGGAGCCCCGGCAGGGACAGCGCCCGGGGGCAGGGCAGGGCGGCCAGCCCTCCCCCACTGGACCAGCTGCCACTCCTGACAAACAGGTCTGTGGGGCCCGTCACGTGTCCAGCTGGCGCTGACTCGGGCTCTGGCGGATTAAGCAGGGGCTCAGGGCTTATGACCCGCACCGTCCACTGCACAGACCCCCGTGAGGGCCGAGGGAGCTCAGCTCTGTGGGCTGCGGAGGAGACCCCCAGAGGCCAGCAAGGCTGCACTGTTTGCCTCAGGAGACCCGCAGCCGGGGCACTGGAGCAAGGTAAGAGAGGGCCGGGTGGCCCTGGCTGTGTCTTCCCTGCCCAGCTCTGGGAACTTCTGTCTGGAAAATGAAGTGTCCCCCCCTCACTCCCCTGCAAGCTCTTTCCATCTGGGTCTATTGGGGGAAGTCGAGAGCCAGGAGGTGGAGGGCGGCGGCCGAGAGCAAGGACCTGCCGGTCTCAGGCCCCTGTGCACTCACCCGGGCTCATACACACATGTACACGCACCTGCCCACCGGTTCCCGAGGGACTCCGCGTCCTCGGACCTGCCCACTGGGGGGGGGGGGCGGGCGGTGGTGGCACTGCCAACCTCCAGTCTGCCTTCCAGATCCTGGTGCCTCCCCCCCGCAATGGCCGGTACCTTCGTGCTCCTGGAGTCTTCGGGGCAGGGAAGAGGGAGAGGAAGTGGGTGTGCGCTGAGCACCGCCTATGTGCCGGGAACCTCCCCTCGGGTGATCTTTATTCCAACCCTGCAAGGGAGGGAAGATTCGCCCATTTAATAGATGAGGAAACTGAGGCTCAGAGATGGGCTATGGCCCAGCTGGGGCCCGGGCTGGGAGGACGGTCCCCAGCATCTCAGCAGGCTGGCTACGTGACCCTGGAAGTCGCAGGCTCTGCTCACCCCCTGCCCAAAGGCACAGTCCCTCTGGCGCAGAGCTGCTGCTCCCTGGGGCTCTTTGAGAACTCTAGGTCCTTGCGGGGTGGGGGTGGGGGGCATCAGGGCGGGAACAAGAGCCGGCGGCTCTGGGCGCAGCTCAGCCTAGGCTAGTGGGTAAGACTTGGGCTCTGTCTCCACGTTCGTGCCATGGTGGGGTGACAATAGTAGGCCCCACCTCTCCAGGCTGCTCTGAAATGCCACCGTGCATGAAAGGGCTTCCAAACATGTCCGCTCCCAGCAGGCACTTGGGCACTTAGCTTTTGTTTTTACAGGGAAGGTCAATACCTGAGTTCACTGTGTCCTCTGAATTTCTGAGCTCCTGTGCATTTCTTTTCTTCCTGGGCTTTATGCATGCATTTATTCCTATGAGTTTAATACTTGCTTAGGAAATACAGGCATGTGGTAAAATGTTCAACATTATAAGAGTATACAGTGCAAACGATGTATGCCCCCCGCCCCCTCCCCAGAGCAAACAGGATGAGCATTTTGGGGGTATCTGGTCAGAAATGTTCCTATGTATATATTTGTTCCCCTGCCATATTTTAAAGAGAGCACCCAGCAACTTGCTCTGCCCCTATCCTGACTTCCCTCTGGGCCTTTAAATCCACCCACCCGGTTAGAGAGCCTGATGGCTGCTTCCCTGCAGAAGGCGCGCATATTTGTGGAAGCTGGCCCCAGATCTTCCTCGTCAGCAGGACTTGAGGGAGGCTGCAGCCTGGCACGGGGCAAACAGGGGGATTGTTGAGCTGCAAAGAACGGTCCCTCTGTGCCCAGTGAAGGCCCAGTTGGAGACCGGCTCCCCCTCCTCCCCACTGCAGCAGATCTGGGTCTGGAGCAAGGGTGGAGCCTGGGGACCTGGCTGAGGCCCAGCCCGCTGCCAGCTGTCCATCGGGTGACCTTGAGCCTCCTCTGGGCTCCCGACTCAGTGCAGAAACCCAGGGCGCGTGGTGGCCCCAGTGAGAGGACCAAGGGTCTATCTTCTTGAGGACCCAGCAAGCCACACCTCACCCATCCCGCCCAGGGAAGAAGCGTGTGATGTAGGCTGGAGTTCTCACTGCTTCCTCTTGGGCTTTGATGGTGCTCTCTGGGAAACAGCCGAGATCAGCGCTAAGTCTCACTGATATGTTCTCTGTGGGCCTTGTGACTCCTGGACCTGCCGGCTTCTTATCTCTGCCAGGGAAAGCTCCCAGAGGGCTGGGGGCAGGGCTTTATCTCTCCCAGCCTCTGAGAAAGGAAGGCAGCAGGTGGCCACATGTGGCAACGTACCCTATGTGCGTGACTAGGAGGCTTCATCAGAAAGGCTCCCTGCCCCCTTGAAGCAAGAGCAGGATCCACCGTTGGTGTCGGGAGGGTGGCCAGTTACCCAGTGGGGCAGAGGTCCAGGCGCTGCCCGTGTGCAGATGTTCAGGTTGTGCACTGCACAAGAGCAGTTGGCAAAGGAAGAATGCACTGTTAGCAAGCCACAGGCCTGAGAGGCTGTGTCCACCAGAAGAGGGCGCTTTTTCCAAATTCACACGCAGGCCCTGCATGCTCACTAGTGAAGGAGAGGTGCCTGGTGAGGTGTCTGCTCTCCACTTACGCGGTCTCCCTCTGCTCAGTTTTCTAGAATCTCCCTCCAGGACGCTGCTGGTAAACCCAGGAGAAAGGCAGCTCCAAACACTCTCCTCTGTCTGTGGGAGCAGCTTGGGTAAACCCAGCCCAGTGGACCCTCAGAGGGAACGGGGCCATGGCTCAGAGACCATGTGCATGCATCCACATTGCAGCTCTAGCTGCTCCTGGTCAGGACTCCTCAGCAGAGACCCTCCACTTTAGCATCTGTTAATACTCCCCCCAAAGCTCAAGTAGGAAGGACCCTCACCTCTGTGCCCAGCCCCTTGAGCAGGGCCACTTTATTTGTGAAGGCGTATTGATTTGGGGACAGGAACTCATATGAACTCATCTCATGCACATATATTTCTCCAGCACCTAGTGTGTGCCAGGCTGGCAACAAATGGTGAGTCCCGCAGACGTGACTTTTATCCTCACGGAGGTGTCCAGTGAAGGAGAGGGAAATGCCCCCACGAACAGCATGGACCAGGGGCTGGGAGGACTTGCCCAGTGGGGCCTGTAAGGAGGTCAGGCAAGCCTTCCTTGAAAGTGGAGCCAGGGATAAGTAGGTGAAAAGAGAGAGACGTATGCACCCGGCAGTGGGAACAGCACGTGCAAAGGCCCAGGGGCAAGAGCCAACTTGCCGGGTATGAGGCTGGAGCCGAGACGTAGGGCAGAGGCAGGCAGAGGCTGAATCCATGGGAGCTGTGGGTGTGGTGAGGAGTTTGCTGCTTATTTCTTAAGCAGCGAGGAGCCAGGGTTCGAAGCAGGTCAGTGACTTGTTAGATAGAAATGTCAGTGAAATTGGGTTTGAGTCCTGGCTCTGCTTCCTGATCCAGCTGCCCTCCCGCTGTATGATGGGGATGGGGGCGGCAGGGTGGAGGGTGTCTTAGGTTGTGCCGGAAGGAGGAGATCTGAATGAGGAATCTTACCGTGGGGTCCAGCGGCTGCCTCAGCTGCCCCTCTGGGCACCTGCCCCGTGGCTGGGCACCTCCCCGTCCAGGAGGCTTGGGGCTGGGAAGGCCAGATTGCAGTTCTCCAGTAGGGCGACAGGTGGCGCCAGCCCCTCAGAGGTGACCGGTGGGCTGGCCCAGCAGGGACCAGCGCAGGTCAGGTGGGGTTGGGTCTAGCTCTTGTCAGGCCGGGGCGGGGCCACGCTTCCCCCTGCCCTCCCCCGCACCCCAAGTGGCACCCAGATTGCTGGTTCGGTGGCTCCAGCCCGCAGTTGCCAGCACCCCGTCTTTCATCCCCTCCGAGGACCATCCATCAGTTGTGACCTGAGCTGACGTTTTAAGCCGATCTAAATTTGCCACCAAGCCTGACAGGGGGACAGCTGGGTGAAACCACCCTCTGCAGGGGAGTACTGCGGTCCAGATCCCCGCTCTGCAGCCTCAGCCAGTGACATGCAGATAATGAGGTACCCCCTCCCAGGGTGGGCGTGCGTCAGCACACACTGAGTGCCCAAGGAAGGTTGGCCCAGCCAGGGCTGGGCACCCAGGAGGCCTGCAGGGCCTGGCAGTGCCTCCCCTGCTCCCCCGGGGCCCCCGCAACTGGCATGGGGGCTGGAAGCACAGGGAGCCGACGTGTGTTGAGTGAAGACGTGCCCTACCCACCAGAGGCTGAGCCCCAGAGTGAGAATGCTCACACCTGGCCCATCGCTGGCATCACATCCCGGCTCCCCGAGGCTGGTGTGTGATCTGGCATCTTGGGCAAGTGGTTTGGTCCTTTTGAGTCCTATTCCTTCTGTAAGATGTGGACGGTACCCTCTCTGTAGGTGGAAGGATTGCTTACCCGATGGGAGTCCCTTGGAGCACCCAGCACCGAATTGGTGCTCAGGGAAGGGCACCCACTGCCACTGGGAGTGCAACCAGCCATCCCTGCCTCGGAACCATGGGTGGTCACTAAGGGAGACCAAGGGCAGAAGCTGGAGCCGCGATTGCAAGCAGCCTACAGCAAGCTGGCTGACCAAAGCAAGAGGGAATTTACTGGAAGGTAGCGTTGTCCCCAGACTGCCCAGGAAGGACAGGAAACAGGCCCGTACACAGGGCCCCTCCTGAGGGCAGGGGGCAGTTTCCTCTAGGGATGCCCCCTGGAAGGGGTGCCTACTTGTCCATGCTTGGGTGCCTGCAGGCAGGGCCGAGCCCCGTGAGAGGCCCACCGTGTGCAAATGCCCCCAGGACGGGGCACTGCGGGAGGGAAAGGAGGGATCCTGGAATAGGACGTGGCCTTGAGGGAAACCGCGCAGGCCCGAGCCCAGCACCCCCAGCGCTGGCTCTCTGTCCCCGGCCCCCGTGCACCCCGCTGTACTCGATATGGGTTCCTCTTCACCAGCGTGATAATTACTGGACACATCGCTGACATTGAACAAATTGTTGTGTGCTTGTAATTACAAATTACGTTTCTAACACTCCAGGGGGTTCCAAACCTTGATATCTGTGCTATTAACACATAAATTACAGTCATTTATGGAAATTACCAGAGAGACCAGAATTGTCTGTGGATTGTGCTGTGTGAGAGATGCTCATTGGCGGATGTGCTCCAGGAACCTGGAGGGGCCCAGCGTGGGCCTCGAGCTTTACTATTTCATGGGGTCAGATTCTATTCCCAGCCCTAGACTTTTTTTTTTAATTAATTTATTTAATTTATTTACTTTTGGCCGTGTTGGGTCTTCGCTGCTGCACGTGGGCTTTCTCTAGTTGTGGCGAGCTGGGGCTACTCTTCGTTGCGGTGCACGGGCTTCTCATTGTGGCTTCTCTTGTTGTGGAGCACGGGCTCTAGGCACGCGGGCTTCAGTAGTTGTGCCACGCAGGCTCAGTAGTTGTGGTGCGTGGGCTCAGTAGTTGTGGCTCACAGGCTCTAGAGCACAGGCTCAATAGTTGTAGCGCACGGGCTTAGTTGCTCCGCGGCATGTGGGATCTTCTCGGACCAGGGCTCAAACCCGTATCCCCTGCATTGGCAGGCAGATTCTCAACCACTGCGCCACAAGGGAAGCCCCCCAGCCCTAGACTTTTCACACATGGTCCCCCAGGTCGGAATCCCAGCTCTGCCACAACCAGCTGAGTGGCCTCCAGCCACTAACCTCTCTGTGTCTCGATTTCCTTATGGACTAAATAACGGGACTTGGTGAGTGATTCCTAGCGATAGCGGCCGTCCAGCTGCAGGCACCCGCCTCCGCGCAGGAGGTGCCCCCGGGGGCCTTTTCTCCTCACTCACAATGCAGGAGGTGCACAGTGAGGCAGCAGCCAGGTTTTGTTCCCAAGAGGAGGGAGGGGACCAGGGCCCTGGAACCCCGCCTTCAGTCCCCCTGGCACCAGACAGCCCTCCCCAGCCTTAGGTTGCTGTGAATTCCTTATGTGCTTCAGGGCGTTATTTCTTGCTGCAGAGAGTGTACTCTCAGATTCCTGGGTTTCTGGCACTGTAAGACCCAGGCCACAGGTGGGCGTGAAATGATTCCAGGTGAGCCGTAGATGCTGCATTGGGTGATACGGAGCCAATCATACGAACCCGGGAGAAAGCTATTCCCCTCCTGGAGTTCCTTTAGCCCCTCCGATTACACTGAGCCCAGAGTGTTGGTCGGGGCTAATATCTCTTTAATGCCTCTTTATCACTCCATAAAAAGCTTAATTCTATTTCCTTATTTTATAGGAAGTAATGTGTCACATGGTTAAACAGTGAAAGATATAAAAGGCTACAAGACAAACAGTGAGCCCTCTCCCAGCCCCAGCCCCCCAGAGGTAAACACCATCCAGAGATACTTTGTGTGTCTATCAGCGTGTGG
>NW_020838030.1:27611-158960 GCF_003676395.1 Aethalodelphis obliquidens | reverse complement strand
GTGTGTGTGTGTGTGTGTGTGTGTGTGTGTGTGTGTGTGTGTATTCTTCTTCCCTTTTTTGTTAGGCACATACAGCATTCTAAGTTTAGCCTTTTCACTTATAATGTATCTTGTATCTCATTCCCTACCAGAACATGAAGAGCCTCCTTCTTCTGTTTTCTGGCTGCCCTCTGTAACGTGGATTCTCGATACTTGCTAATCTCTCTTTTAAAGAAAGACAGAGCAAGCCTCAAGCATAGGCCTTCTTCTGATAACAAGATCTGAGCAGGATTTTATAACAGTGTATTGGTTTGGGCGATTTCTTTTTATGGGAAAATTCAATTTATGCTCAGCGAGACTGGCTTTTCACAGATGGAGCAGATATAACGTGCGCCTGATACGAAGAATAGTATTAAGTAATTGGTATACAGGTGCTTATGTGGTTGTTGGGAAAACTAACCTGGGGATAAATCCAGGCCAGTTCTGCCGGCTTCCTCCCCAGCGACACACGCCCATAGGATGAAACCCCAGCCCCATCCTCTGGCCTCATTCCTCACAGCACACCCATCCCCACACTTCACGCTCCCATATATGCTGTTCCCTGTACGTGGGGTGCCCTTCAGTGAACTCCCATTCATGCCACAAATCCCGATGCAGGCTTCACCTCCTCCAGGAAGCCCTCCCTGATGGCCACCCCATCAGCTCGCAGTCATTCCTGCTTCTGTGCCAGGTTGATCCCCTGGTTGCATTGATCACCCACTGTAGTGCCCTGGCACAGTACGAGATCCTCAAACTTCTGCAGATGTCAGAATCACCTGGAGGGTGAGGATGCACATTTCTCAGAATTCCCAGCTGGGACTGCGGTGGCTGCTGTTCTGGGACCATACTCTGAGAACTGCTGGTGGAGGGGCAAGGACACAGCGTTCTCCTGGGTTCTCCTCCCGGCTCCATCATTTATGGGCTGTGTGTCTCTGGACAAATTACTTACCCTCTCTGGGCTTCAGGGCCTCTGTGAGAAACTGAGATGTGACCCCACCTTGTAGAGAATTTCGTGAACGTGTTTGGAAGCAGGGCTGGCACCGACCGATGTGAGTTGCCTCCCACCCGCTCCCCACCGAACTTCCCGAGGGCAGGGCCCGCATCTGATGTGTCTCGGATGCTCTGAGACACCCAGGCTGTGCCTGGGGGGCAGCTGCTGGTCATGTTCAGGAACGCACATGTGCCGGTTATCTATTTATTCAAATAGTGAATCAGATGTTGCACATCTCCCGCACCCATTGATTCCAGATCTGTGGGGCCGGGTCAGGCTGGTTGAAGTCTTCCTCCCACCGGGACCAGAGAAGGGGTTGTTTAAATCAATAACGTAAAGACGATTGCAGAGGGGAACGTTTAACCCACTTAAGAGAAGCTGTTGTTTTTGGAGCACTTAGTGGCATCCGTTTGCAAAACAGGCGTCCCAAGCACTTGTTATAAATGAACGCTCTATTCATTAAAGCAGAGGGCCACTGAGGCTCGGCTGGGCTGGCCCTTGGTAGCGGTATGGGCATGACAGTTAAGAATCAGTGCCGCCAGCGGGGTGGTCCATGGCAGGGCAAGGCCTAGCAGCCCCCTCTCTGCCCCTTTTAGTGCAGGTGGGCCCTGCAGGTGAAACGCAGCTCCTGGGAAAGAAACCCAAATGCCTCAAGAATGGTCATTCGCTTTGCCCCAGGGCTACGTCTCTTTAGAGAATCTTTAGCTGACAGGTTCCTTAAGTACTGGGCACCCTGGTTATGAGAAGCAGCGTCTCTGAAAACCAGTTTCATGAGAAGAGGGGCGTTGGCTCAGACTGAATAGGACCAGGATGTGAGTGGGTAGCATGGAGGGGCTGGCGCCGTGGCTGGCCCGGAAGCAGAGTGAATCTGGTTCTACACGATTTGTTTGTTCATTGTTTATTGAGCACGTGCTGTAGACCAGGCGCCTTCCGGATGCTGGGGACGCCGTGGCGACGCTTCATTCCGGTAGAGGATAGACAGTAAACAAGGGAACGAGTAATCGAGCCAGATAAACGGGCGGTGAGATGGGCTTTAAAGGGAATTAGACAAGGTGGAGAGAACGGGGGTGTGCTTTACCTGGGGGCGGCTTAGGCTGTTCGCAGGCACAGAGAGTGGGCACGGGGCAGTCCTAGAACAGTCTGGAGCCAGGTTCTTGGAGCTGTCCCTGAGGGAGGGACTCGGCATAAGCGTACCCCTCCCTCCTTGAGATCTGACGGTGGCTTCCTTGTGCCACCAGCCAGGAAAAGAGGGTTGAGCGTGAGGGGCACTTCTGATTGTGTCCTGGGGCTGGCAGGGCTCCCTGACAGGGAGTGTGATGAACAGGGTAATTTCGGGGCTGAGGGGGCTCAGGGAGGAGACCATCACTGGTGAAAGCAGTTCAGCTTTTTGCTTGTGAATTTCTTCCTGATGTTGTCAGGCCCCTTGAACCCTGCAAGAAATCTGGCCAATGGCCATTTCCCATCCACTTGAATAGACTCATAACTCAAGCGGCCGCACCTAGAAGACGCACGTCTGTTTTCTGCAGGCCCTTCCCCCGGGGCTTCAGGGCAAGCAGTTCCGCTCACCTGGCTGGGCCCAGCAGAGGGGTGAGGGCGGAGGGGGTGTTCCCCACGAGTGCCCAGACTGGGGAGGGATGCGGTGAGCACGGTCTCACCTGTGGCCGCCACCCCCATCTTCCTTCACTTTTATAACAAACCAGCATCTGCTGTGCAGCAGGGGTGACAAGTGCTCTGGGGATCCAGGCTAGGAGGTCTTCTTAGAGGAGGTGATCATTCTTGGCTGTTCTGTTGACTTTGTCAGTCACTGAGGATCGTCGTGCTAGGTCTGTCAGAGCTCCACAGAGCCACCCCATCCCATGTGGGGTTTTCTTTCTTCTTGCATCTGACCCTGTGTCCCAACCATGTGGTTCCATGATTGTAACCCTCCTGGAGGAGCTTTCCCAGGCCCTTGCAGGACTGTTCACCCATTTGTCAACTGTTGGCATTAATAACAACTGCATTGAATTTTTAGTGTTCATTTAAAGACCACAAGAAAAGAGCTCCGTACACCACCAACCACGATGGTTCCCTACCTCTGTGGCTTCCTTTGCCAGAGCAGTGGGAAGGAGCTGAGGAAAGGATGCCCTGTTCTTGGCTGTGCCCCAGACTGACTTGGGGACTGGAGGACTCAGGTTCCTCATCTGAATAAGAGCAGGCTGCACTGGGTCACTGGGTGACTCCTTCCGGCTCTCAACTTCTAGGGTACACTAAGGTTAAGGCCGCTTTCATCTCACCAGCGTGGGTCAGGTCTTGGCCAACCCAAGTACCAGTGAGTTTTTTGTGGTTGGGACCCATTTCCCCTGGTGCCAGGACAGGTGTCTGGAACCAGGCCGGTTATGTGAAGCAGTAGTCACACCTGAGCCCCACCACTGGGAGAGTGATGGAGTGCCATTGTCCCTGCCCTCAAGGTGCCCACAGTCCGGGTGAGGGGTTCTTGCTTAGCCTAGGGGGGTGGGGGCACTAGGGGAGGCTTCAAAGAGAAGGTGACATTTGGGCTGGGCCTTGAAGGTTGAGTCGGAGGTTGCCAAGCAGCTGAAGAGGGCAACCCAGGAAGTGGGAACAGCATAAGCAAAGGCACTGGGGCAGGAAAGTGCTTGGTGCATTCTGGGAGTAACTGTATGGGAGGGATGGTAGCTGGGAATGGGGCTGGAAAGAGTCGGGGGCTAGATGTCACCCAGGTAGTACCTGAGCAGGTAAATAGTCTGGTTCACGGTAAACAACCCTACACCACCTCCGGGTGACCGCAGGCTCCCAAGATAAGTTATCCCAGGGTCATTTCGTTTACTTTGTTTAGTAAGATTAGGGAAGTCCGTGATTTGCAGAGGTTTCTATGAAAACTGGTTGAAATTGTTAAAATAACTCGGCACTTAATGAGAGCAGCTTTATTTACCTGGGAAATTTCTCCTCTGGGGGGCTGACTGGGCTCCCAGAGAGGTCACGCTACAGAGTTCTCTGTTCTGTGCAGTGTCTGTGGTTTTCCATGGCATCCGACACTCAGATAAATAAGTTCCATTCCATACGGAACCCACAACTCACCCACACGCAGGCTGTATGCTGGACAGTCCCCATCCCTGCCATGCCATCCCAGCAGCGGGGGCTTGTGGCCTGGCAGGTAGGACGCTTGGGTCAGGGTCACTGTTTCTAGGACCTGGCCACACGCCTGCGCTCATCCCTTCGTCTCTCTGGGCCTCAGTTTCCCTGTCTGTGGAGTGAAGGATTGGGCTGGAGGGAGGGTCACAGAGCTGTGGCTGTGACATGGGGAGGATCCTTTCAGTGATGCGAAGAGTAACTTACTAGTGATCAACAGACACTAGGAGGGAAGCTCGGATGGGCTTGACCATAACCTGTTTTTATGGCTGTCATAGGACACAACCTCTCACAGAGTGGCCCAAGAGGCGGCTTCAGTACAGTCTGGCCTTAGGGGCCTCTGCGGACTGGCTCTGGTGGGCTTCAGAGTCTCCTAGAAGATGCTAGAAGACCTGTAGTCCCTTGGATTGTTACGTCTATCATGGATTTCTTCATTTCCCTGACTTTTAAAACAATTATTTAAAATTTTGCAAACACTGTAGTTCTAAAGTGCTCCTTCCTCCTTCCCACCCTGTGTCCCAAGCTTAGAGGGCAGAGCCGTGTCCCCAGGAATCTCTGGAACCCCCGTTTCCCTTCCCAGAGGCAGCCACCAGTACCCGTTTCTTGGGTCTCCTTTAAGAAACAGCCTATGAGCGTATTATGCTACATAAACGTACTAGTGTTCTGTATGTTTTATTGTCTGTACATTTCACACTTGTCTGCACTTTTTGTCACGATGTTGTGTCTCAGACCGTTTGCTGCAAGTGTGTACAGTGCTGCTGCCGTTCTTTTAACATAGGGCTCCTCTGTACCGCAGTTTACATAACCAATTGACAGATGTTGTCTGTGTCCTTCTCCGCGTTCTGCTGTTACAGACAACTAATACCCTTGGACCAGCGTCTTTGTGCACCTGGGCAGGTAGCTGTCTCTGTAAGTGTCTGTTCCGAACAATGGATGGTCCCATCTGTCTGAAGGTTGCCTGGCCCGGCCCTATCGTTTCGAGCCCATCTTCCCCATGACACGTGGACTCTCTTTCCCAGATCTCGTCCGCAGCCCTGACGCAGGGAACTGGGGGTTGGCTGAGCAGGCAGAGAATTCACGTGGAGCTAATGCAGAACTCCCTCAGGGGAGCTTCATTATGTCAGGCTGACAAACCTCTTCTGTGGAGAAGTAGACAGAAATATTTCAGGCTCGCGAGCCCTAATCTCTCTTCAACTTTTTTGTGGCACAAACGTATCCGTAGACAATACATAACAGAATGAGTGTGACTTTGTTCCAATAAAACTTTATTTAAAAAAGCATGCAGGGGGCTGCACTTGCCCCCAGGCCTTAGTTTGCATTTGATTGATTTGCCTGGGCACCTCAGTGTCCCAGCCCTATAGTGGGCACAGGGGATGCTGCAAAGAAGGACGCAGGCCAGCTCTGCCTGGCAAGGACAGCACAGTTCCTCTGCCCCTGGCAAGGAACCGGGGAGCATGTAAAGGGAGTTTCTGACTTGGATTGGGGGCCAGTCAGGGTGGCTTTCTGGGTAAAGTCACATTGAAAGCTGAAACCCAAGTCCTGGCTACCAGCCAGCACAGTGGGGAGTGTTGCTCGAGGTTCGGCGAGGGCCGGAAAGAGGAGCCAGACCAGGCCTCACAGGAGGAGGCCTCTGGGAGACGGACTGCAAAGGTTGGCCTTTGGGGGCATGCGTGCCACATGTCTGGTCAGAGGAGAGCAAGGAGGCAGTGGAAGGCGGGAGGTTGTCAGAGGCCCAGGAGATGGGAATGGAGTCAGGTTGGGGGCATGTGAAATAGGCCGAGGCAAGTAGGTTAGGACTGAAACCCAGGTTGATACAGTGAAAGTAAACATTTTCATGCACTTCTTGCATCTTCCAGCCTTTTAGGTGGGCTCCTACTCACCTCTCAAGGCCCAGCCTAAATGTCCCTTCATCTTTGGAGCCTCTTGTGGGGCAGAGTTACGGGCGGCTTCCTCCAGACTGTCATAACATCATCCCCAGGGACACTTGTCACGGCAATGTCTCCCCACTGTGCCTCACAACAGCAGCCTGGAATATGCGCTGATGCATGTTTGCTAAATTAAAGGAAAGGGCACGGTGGATTAGCCAGCGGAGAGGCGGCTGATGAGCCTTGCTTTGCAGCTAAGGAAACTACGGCTCAGAAGCCTAAGCAATTTGCCCAAATGGCACGTGTAAGACTTCTACCCAGTCTAGTCATTTCTGCCCAGCAGAAAAATTGGCTTTCTCTACCTCTCCAGGCTTGGCTTTCTCACTTGCCTCACGATTCCTTAAATTATTAATCTGTGAGGAAATTAACTGAGAGCCAGAAGCAGAAGTCACACTCTGCAGGAAGATAAAAGGAGAGAATGAAAGAGGCATTTGGTTTCCAGGGACTCCATCCTCTGGTAGTCCAAATGCTTACAGGGAGACTCAACGCCCTTTTTCTAAATCCCAGCCGGAACTATGTCGCCAAGACTATCCTGGCGGGCGGTGAGGCCCTGGGCCTGGAGAAGTGCCTGGAATTCTTGGAGAATCCGGGTCGTGAGGCGGTCAGAGCCCGTGTCTGGAGCGCTCCAGCAGCTGAGGGGCGATGCTCTTGGCTCCATTTATTACAGCCTATTTTTAGAGGGCAGTTCAAGTAGGGGTGGGACTTCTCCACCCCCCTCCCCAACTGGACTGTTTCAACCCTATCAGCTATATCCCCTCCCATCTCCCCACCCCCAGCCAGCATGCAGCATGTGAAGGTCTTCTCCTTCCAGAGCACTGTGTGGAGGGGCTTTTGTCCATCTTGATTCCAGCCATCCTAGTAGCCGTGAGGTGACACCTCACTGTGGCTTTGATTCGCGTTTCCCTAATGACTAGTGACGTTGAGCAAATTTTTACGTGCTTATTGGCCATTCATATATCTTCTCTGGAGAAATGTCTGCTCAGGTCCTTTGCCCATTTTTAAATTGGGTTATTTGCCATTTTATTATTGAGTTGTAAGAGTCCTTTATCTAGTATGGATACTAGACCCTTATTTGATGCATAATTTGAAAATATTTTCTCCCATCCTGTGTCTTCATTTATTTTTATTTTATTTTTTTCCAAATGATGACCTTTATTGTTTAAAAGAAAAATGCTCCCACGCGTCTGATTTCGTCTTTACTTAGGGCTTTAAACACCCAGCTGGTTGTTTGTAGAGCCGAGGCCGCCTGTGCACCCTGTAATTTTTCCAACCTCGCAGGTCAAGGCCCCGGCGGTCACGGGGTCAAACAACGCCAAAAGGCCTCCGCCATCTCCGAGACCCACTTGGGGACCCCTGCCCGCTCAGGTGGCGCGCGGGACTTCCTTCGCAGGTCTTCATTTATTTCTAATGTAGCAAAGAAAACATCAGAAGTGAAGAGGAGGCATGTGGAGATGGGCTGTGGATTCCTGCTCAGCCTCCTGCCTGGGAACCCTGGAGCACTACACTGGCTCTAGGGCTTGCCCTTTCCCGGCCGTAAGCAGGGCCAGCCCAGCCCTCTCCCTCCACTGTTGTCCACCCGCCCCAGTTCCCCATCTGGGAATAATGCTCCTCAACGGGCCCGTCGCACCACCCCCTCCAAATGAAAGAGTCAGAAGGGCACAAGCGGATGCCCCTGCATGCGTGGCTTCCCACAGCTTCCTGACCCCTGCAGACCTGCCAGCTGCCTGGCCCTCCAGGAGATGTACCTGCGGGTGGGGCGGCCCAGGACAGGTGGGGTTTTGATCGTGTCTTTCTGCTTGAGGTCTCCCAACTACATTTGGGCATTCCACAAGTGTGGGTGCTGGGCACTGTGCCTGCCTTCAAGGAGCCGGAGGACAGACGATACAAAAAATGTGCAAACTGAGAACAGCGAGGCGTGATTGCTTCTAGGAGTCTTGGGAGCCTCTCAGAGTTAACCCCGGTAAACTGAGCCTCAGTTTCCTCTTCTGGAAAGTGGGGTCAGTAATAACTCCACCTGCATCACAATGTTGTCTTGAGGACCAAATGTCAGTAAAAAGCTCTAAAATGCTCATTAGTATTACTTTAAGCTTGCCATGGGGGTCTGGAAGTTGTCTCTGGGTGAGGGGAGGGCAAAGGGTTGGGTGGGCTTAGGGAGAAAGAAGCAGCTTCCATCAGATCCTCCCCCAAAAGTCCCCTAAAGGGTATCCCCAGCCTCAGGCGGGGACCCACTCCCCTATCTCCAGGGCAGGGGTGTCAGAGCCCAGACCCGCACTGTCTGGGAAAGCAAAAGCCCCGTTTTATAAACGGAGGCCAAAGTCAGGAGTGGCAGAGCTTGGCGCTGTTGGCAGAGTAGGCTGCAGTTGGCTGGTTTGGCGTTTTGTATTTGTTGTGCTTACACGCTTGGGAGGGACATATGGCTACTGGGGGCTCCGTCTTGGAGGGAGGGCACAGCCCTCCCAGGAGAAGGCCCACGTCTGGGACAGGGTATGATGCCGCCTTGGGAGAATCCCGCTCCAGCTCGCGGCCCCGCCCCTCGCTCCCTCCCGCCCGCGGCACGGCCCCCACCACGGCCCCGCCCTTCGCCCCTCCGCCCGCGGTCCCGCCCCTCGCGCCTTCCTCCCGCGCCCGCGCCCACGGCCCCGGCCCCGCCCCCGCCGGGGCCACATTCCTCCGGCCTGGCCTTGCGCTGCGCCAGGCGGGCGGCGGGCGGCGGCGGGGCGGACTCGGCTGGCCTGGGGCTCGGACTTGGGGTCGGGAGCGGCGGGGACCTGCGGGTGCTGGGCCGGGCGACCCGAGGTGGTCGCGTGGCGGGCGGGCAGGGCGCGGGCGGTCGGGTGTCGGCCCGGGTCCGGCCGCCGCTGGCCCGGCCTGGGTCCCGGGCGCCCGGCCCCGCCAGCTCCCTCCGCGGCCGCCATGTGGTGCCTGCACTGCAACTCGGAGCGGACGCAGTCCCTGCTGGAGCTGGAGCTTGACAGCGGGTAAGGGCCGGGGCGGGGCGGCCGGCTGAGCGGGGTGGGCTTGTGCGGTCGTGCAGCGCGGGTCCAAGTGAGTGTGAGCGAGGGGTTGGGGGGCTCCGGAGGCAGCGCTCCCCGTTAGTGTGCGTGCGGGCCAGGAGCGGCCCGAGAACGGGGGAGGGTGTGCGTTCGCGCTCGTCAGCGACTGTCGGATGGGAGCCCGTGTGGGCGAGTCTCGTGGGGAGACCACTGGGAGTTGGTATCCGGCGCAGGCGGCCCGCAGGGGGCCGGGAGTTTGTGGGAGGGAGCGTGGTCAGCGGGCGTCTGTGCTGTGTCTGGTGGCAGGCCGGCGGAGGTGTCAGGCCTGTTGATGCTGGACCCTGGGCCTGTGTCCGCTCTGTCGGGAGGCCCCCGGGGAGAGTGTGCGGGGCTGTGCGCAGGTGCCCGGGTGTGCTCTGGCGGGGACGCCTGGGAGTGCACCGAGGCACCTGGAGCAGGAAGGTCGAGTTCTATGTGGCTGCTGCTGTGTCTGAGCGGGGCTGCGAGGGGGCCGCTGGTGGGGTTGGGGGCGTCTGTTGACGTGTGTCTGGTGCGGCCCGGGATGGAGTCTGGCGGGCATGAGTGTGTGCCCTAGAGATCATCCCTCTTCTTCTTCGGGGCCTGCGGGTGGCTGGCTGAGCGTCCAAGGGCCTGTGTTTATGGAGAGAGAGGGAGAGAGTGTGTATGTGCTGGGAATATCGATTTCCTCGCTCTTCCCGCCAGCACAGCTGCCCCCTGAGCTGTCTGCAGGCCCCCCGGAGGAGCAGGGCTGTGGGGCGGAGGGGATTTGTTGACAAACTGTCCTGGCTTGTGTCGGGCCCCTTGCGGCGGGAGCCCACCTTCAGCCGTTTGATCTCTGAGTTCAGAAATTCTGCAGCGTGTGTCTGGCAGCTGCGCTGAGAACGCATGTATGTTCCTCTCCGCGCCCCCCAACCTCACCTCAGGGGCCGAGGCCCCGGGACTGAGGCTCCACGTGGGGTTGTGGGGTGTGGTTCCCAGGGACCATGGCTACTTGCCTCTGGGGCGGAGGCCAGGCAGGCTGCAGCTGCAGGACCAGCTGTCTGGAGTCAATGGCATCAGTCCGAGAGCGGTGTGGGGGTGGGGGGGGTCATGATATTCGCATCCCACACGTGCCGGTGCCGCTGCCGTGCGCAGCTGTCCACCCCGTATTCCTTTGCATTCTTGTCCGTGCGGTACCGCATCCCCATGTTGCAGGGGAGCAAACTGAGGTTGAGCCTTCTGTTGTCAGCACCAAGGCTCTGTGGTGTGAGTGCCTGCTGTATACAGTCCCTGCTCTAGGCACTGGGAACACAGCAGTGAGCAAAACTCAGAGTCTTTGTACTCCTGGGGCCACAGGCTGGCGGGGACACGGTAGTCGGCATGCTCTGCTGGCTGGGCCTCCTCCATCGCCAGCAGAGAGAGCCTGAGGAGTCTCTCCGTCCGTTAGGACTTGTCCAGTGCCACCCTTCCCGTTGGGATGTCCGTGGCCACCTCTTCTGCATGTTCCTACGTCCTGCATCTCTTCTCATTGGAAGTCCCTCCGTGTAGCCAGTCTAAATCTTCCAGATATAGAGAAGCCTGCTTGGGCCCTTTTGTGGTCAGAGCTGGTGATGAGCAGCTGCTCCTTGGTCTCCGCCGGGCCAGGTGCCCTGGAGATTAAGCCCTACTCAGGCCCAGCCCGCAGCTCACCCTCGGGCCTCCGAGCAGGTGGGGCCCATTTGCTGCGGAGTGCCTGGGGGAGGGCGGGAGAGGATCAGCGCAGCCCTGGCCTGTGGTGGCTTAGCAGGGTGCTCCTTGGGCTGGCCAGCTTGCCCCCAGCCCAGAGTCCTTCCGGGAGGGCCATCTCCCCGTCTCTAAACACAGAGACGACTCAGCAGGCTCCAGAGGCCTCGGGACACCCCCAGCGTGTAACAGGTCCAAGGCAACCTGTCCCGGCACGGCCGCGCCCCCCGGCCAACAGCATGCCTGGCACCTGTCCTGGGTGCTCTGCTCTTCGAGCCTCTCCCACCCTACCTTTCCACATGGGCACATAGAGGCAGGGAATCCAGAGCATTTTAAGGCGAGCCCAGAGTAGAACCCACACGATCTGATGGAGGCCTGCGGAGGGTCCCTGCCAGCCCTGCCGCCATCCTTGGGCTTTCGCTCAAGGAAGTCGGACTCTGAGCTGGTTGTGCTAATATTTACACAGCTTTGGTTCCGAAACACGGACAGGACTGCCGGCTGCACAGTCAAACAGCGTGATGACTAGACAAATAGGTCCTTCTGGAAGAGTATGGACAGGGCTCCAGGCGCTCAGTATACACGTGTGCACGTGTGCGGGTGTTATCTGGCTGGGCTCTGGAACGTGCCATCGTGGTTTGCTGGGAGAATCTGTGGGTCCAGGGCGGCTCAGGGCGTCAGGAAAGAAGGGCTTGGGGAGGCGGACAGCCGTTATTCCAGACCCCAGCTCAGCTCTGTGAGTTTATGCAAGTTTCCACACCCTGCGAACCTCTGCTTCCCCATCTGTGACAGGGAGTGGTGCTGCTGGCTCATGGAGGGGCCCGAGGCCCTCCCAGCGGCGGCTAAAAGCCCTCGCTGCGCTGGCTGCCCCGTCCTCGGTCAGACGCACGGTTGGCCCAGGTCAGCTCTAGGTGCTTCCCACCACCAGGGACCCATTGGATTTTCTTCCTTCCTCTTTTGTAAATTTCCTCTGCATTATGATGACGTGTGGAATATCCGCCCAGTAAGCACGGAGACAAGGCGACGGCACAGGGCTGATGGGTCTGGACCCAGCCAGGAGAGAGTCCTGTGGAGATAGCCCGGGTGCCCTGGAACTGTGTGTTCCTGGGGGGCGGGGGGAGGGTGTGCAAAGGCTGTTGAGTGTGATTTATCATTTGTTCTCAAAACGCAAATCGTAACGAGTTTAAAGGCCATTACAGCTCTTGAAGAAGTCGTCGGTGTGGCCTTAGAGAATCTGGCTGTTCCTGCTGCGTGAGGGGAAAGTGGTGGCAGTCGTGGTGGAGGACGTGGCGTGGTAACTACTGCTCGTCTGCCTGCTGTGCCTGCACTTGGGTTGGGCGTGTGCCCCCGAGCCCCCGGCTGTGCTTCGTGCTCGGCCGTCGCGGCGAGCAGTGCACCCGTGGATGTACACGCTCTCCGGCCCGGAGGGCACTGTGTTCTCTGGAGAGACGTGTGCAGCCCCGGGGCAGCCACGTCACACTTCCTGTGTTCCTTTATTCACTCACCAAGCACCTGCTCTGCCAGGCCCTGGGCTCGATGTAGGGGAACCAGACTACTCGTGTGAAGCCGTGAGCCCCGGGGCCTGGACCTCGGGGTTGCACAGAACCCTGACTCTTCCCAGCTGCGTGGCTTCAGATATATTGCCTCCCCTGTCTGAGCCTGGATTTTCTCATCTGTGAGGTGGGACCCCAAAGTACATTGTGGGGCCTGTGCAGCTTTGCCTGGTGACTGAGGACCCCTGGTACATGCCCAACAAGGAACGGCAGCCCTCGGCCCATCATTACGTATCCTCAGTGCTTTCCTTCTTGCTGGTTTCTGGAGTCTGCATGGGGCGCTGGGCCTGGTCCTAGTTGCTCTGACTTTAATAGCTTTTAATGCCTTATTCGTACATGGCTGTAGTTTCTCTGCTCCTTGATGGAAAGGACTGTTCTTTCCATTTCATTTCCTTGGTTTGCAGTTTCCTAACACGAAGACAGTTTCATGTGAACTTAAGGCCCAGGTGTAGAACCATGGCCAGAGTCCCCTCCCTCTTTGTATAGATGGGGAAACTATGACGACATTGTTTTTTCCTCTTTGTTCAAAGGTTGGTATAATAATAATGACAGCAGCGGTTGCCATTTGGTGAACTCTGTACGAAGTACTTAGTTCTCAAAGCAGTTTATGAGAAAGAGCTTCTGCTGGGCCCATTTTTCAGTTGGGGGAAGGTTACATGCCTTGCCCAGGGTCACCAGCCAGTAATCCCGAGAGCTGAGCTTTGAACTCCGTCTGCCTGGCTCTGAGGTCTGCACTCCTCACAGCCAGGCTCTGCTCCCTCTCGGACTAAATAATCTTCAGCAAAATATGTCACATCGCAAGTAGAACCTTTTGCACCTTTCCCAAACCACAGAACAGGAGTCTAGTATCCCCTGCTGTGAGGATTCCCAGAGTGTCCCCAAACGTGCCAGCTATAGGCAGGTTGATGACATCTCTCTCCATTCTCCTAATGTCTTGACAGACCCCAGAGCTACTTCCCCAGACACTCCAGCAGGATGCTGGAGGATGCCCTTGGTCCCAAGTACTTGACGCATTTTGAGGGTAGCACGCTTACCCCCAGGCCAGTCTCAGTGTGGCACGGGGTCTCAGGGACAATAGCCAACTTCCCCTGCCTTGCTGAGGGACCCGTGCGAACATAGCTGGCCTGTGCATGGTGAGGAAGCCCAAGGGCCTTTGACGTCATGAGGGGACACACATGCATGTGGGCTGTTGAATTCCATCCCATGGGAGGAGAGGAGGACCGTTAAAAAAACTGGAAAATATGAAAGAGTCCCAGCTGGGAGGCAGCCTCCTCGTCCGGGTTTCCTGAAACGGCTGTGGTCCAGGCAGGGTCCGTGTCTGTCTGCCACTGTGTGCACTTTCTTCCCGATGCCTGAAGATGGAAGATGGAAGCAAACAGTGTTTGCTTTTCTGTCTCTGGCTGGGAGGCTCGGTGGTGTGAGAGCTGATTGCAGTCGTCCGAGTGAAACATGGTGCCTTACTGTGTTATAGAAAGAGCTCAGTAAGTATCAGTTATGGTCATTGTCAGTGTTATTATTTATCCTGATTATTATCCTGATTATTCCAGAGAGAGGAGGCGTCCCTGGGAGCCCTGGCGTCAGGCATCATGTCACGTCCCCTTTCTGGGCCTCGGTTTCCACCTCTGTGAAGACCGCGGGACCCCTGTGGTCATTTGCTGAGGGAGGACGTTTGGTCCAGCGGTTGGGGGGCAGATACTGTAGCCTGTGACCCTGCCCTGGGCCTCACACTCTCTGTGATCCTGGGAATGTTCTTTAGCCTTTCTGTGCCTTGGTTTCCCCATTTGCAAAAGGTGAGTGACAGTAAGAGCTCATTACATGAGTTGATCCACGTAAACGTGTCATGTAAACACCTGGTAGACGGTAGCTTCTCACTTTTTCAGAGTTGAGGGGTTCCACGGCGCTGTTCCTCGACAGGAATGGATGGCCCCTCTTTCTGACTGCAGGCAGGGCCAAGGCTGCTCGTGGTGCACGGCAGCGGTGACTGGAGGACCCAGATCGCAGCCTTGGTGAAGGGCGACACGCCCCGTGGGCTTGTGTGTGTGCTCCTAGCCTCTGCTTACAGCTGAGGATTGAAACCTCCCACGGAGGATGGACAGTGGAGTGTTTTGCCCAGAGACTGGGAAACGTGCAGCTGGGCACCTGCAAGGAAGGGGAAGGGCTTGGCTGGGTTTGGTGGGTCTGGAGTTGGCACAGGTCTGATCCAGACTGGAATGGGCCACAGAATAAAAATGGTAATATCTGACATTCGGGTGGCCTTTGAATCTTACACACACTTATCCTATTTGAACCTCCCAAGAGCCTTGTGAAGTATTATTCCCATTTTATGGACAAGGAAACTGAGGCGAGAAAATGAAAACATATTCAAGTTTTGTACGATGTAGATTTGGTCTTCAGGTTAAAGTATATCTTTCCCCCTCCCTGACCTTACTGTGGCGAGGGCTTGGGCTTTCAAGAATGGAGGATGAGGCAGAGGCAGGAAGGGGCGGGGGGCAGACAGGAATGTGTGGGACCCCCCCCCACCCCAGGCCAAACAGCAGCACTGGGTTCTCCCAGCAGCCACGTGTGGAGAGCACAGAGTCCACATCGCAGTGGGTGCGGAACCCTTGCAGCTCTGGCTAGTGACCTGGCATCTCATAAACATGTTTGCTGGCCCGTGAGGTCACCCGCGAGGCCACCCGGCGTGAGAAGGGCCCTCCGGGTCCCCTGACAGTGTCAGGACGGCTCCCCCGCGGAGGGGCTGGTGGCAGTTGTTCAGGAACTGCCGGCTGCTCCCGGGTTCTTATGAATCGGTCTTATTTCCCCGTGTAGACCCTGGACAGGCCCCAGGGTAGCTCAGTGCCGTGCTGGGGCCGGAGAGGAAGTGATTGGGAAACGGCTCTTTCCTCTGCCGCGAGGAGGGCGAGGTGCGGCCCTGCAGATGCGGCTTCTCTGTTCCCTCCGGCCTTGACTTTCTCAAAGCCATAAATCAAATGTGCAGGGTTTGGGCTTTTTCCCCCATGCAGTAAAAATGGCAGAATGGCCCAGGAAGATGCTAGGCCTTGATGTGGACGGCAGATTCTTGGCACTATTTTAAACTCGTTCTTATGGAAAACTCCAAACATATCCAAAGTAGAGAGAATGGCCGAATGGCTCCCATGGGCAGTTTTACTTCCTTGCCTCCGGATTATTCTGAGGCAAATCCCAGACATTTTGCTGATTTTAAATCAAGGACCTGTCGTGCGGTCAGCCTCACGTCTGGCAGTGGAGATGTCGTGTGGCTGGGGTGGGTCCCTGGGCACATCCGCGTTCCTCCAATGGCCCTTGGCTGTGGTGGCCCAGCCTGGGAACCCAGAGCCTGGCCCGGTTTCCCGGCCTTGAGACCCGAGTGACGCCAGCCCCCGGGGGAGGCCAGGCCTGCGAGGCCCCTCCGTCAGGTCGTCGGGTGGGATGCCCAAGGCACTGGCCTTCACCCCGCAGGCCCCCAGGCAGGACTGGGCTCCCTGCCCAGTGTCCCCACGGGGCCCTGCCTGCTGCCCCGGGGCTGCCCTCGCCCGGTGGTGGGGTAGCAGTGGCCCCTGTCCCCCCACACAGTAGCCTCTCATCTTGCCTGGCCTCTGGGTGGCCTGACACGTGGCCCCCAAGTGCTCGTTCCTCTGGCTTAAGAGACATCCACATGTACCACTGCAGCTCCTTCCAAGCCCTCGTGGCCAGCCCCTCTCCCACCCGGGCCTCTACCAGGCCCTCGTCCCTCCTCTGTGTCCTGCGGCTTCTACCCTGGCTCCTTACGGCCTCCCCTCCCCAGATCTCCCCGCCCGACCCTGGCTCGGGCTCCGGATAGAAGGCTGGAGTCATCCTGACACCCACCCCCCCTCACCACCCTGCATTGTGTCTCAGCCTGGCACACGGTGGGTGCTCAGGAAATATGAGTTGGTCTGGTCCTTAGGAACATGTTAACATATCCCTGTCACCGCCCCGGCGTCTGACACAGTGCTGGGCACACAGAGGGTGCGCAACCAGATTCAGTTAAAAAGCTACAGTATGCCCGAGTCCCACCCCACTCCTGCTCTGCACCGGTGCCCACCCAGTCAGCGCACCCCGCACTCTGCTCAGGCGGGAGCTGGTCTTGGGTCACATGGTCTGACGCCTGGTTCTGAGCAAAGGCCTCTCCTTAAGGTCTCTTCCCACTGCCACCCACCCACCGCCTTCCAGCCACCCGGTCCCTGTGGCGCCGTGGGACGCAGCCCCCAGCACGTCCTGATTCTCAGGCCCCAGGTGAGGACTTGGGTGCGTTACCACGTGGCCCTCACAGCAGCCCTGTGAGCTGGACAACACCCCCATCTTATGGCTAAGGAACTGAGGCACAGAGAGGCCTAGTCACTTGCCCGAGGTCGCGCAACCCCTGCTTGCCAGGTGCCAGACAGGGGAGGGCTGTGTGCCGCTGTTACAGGAGGTTGAGGGGCAGCATCCTTCCCCAGGCCCTCGCTGTTCCGGCTCCGGCTGCCGCGTGTGGGTGGGGGCCTGTCGGCGGTGCTGCACGTCCAGGTCCTGAGAGGCAGGAGGGGGTCGGGGGGCAGGCAAGGGGGGTGGGCTCCCCCTCCCAAGGAAGGGATTGCAGAGGTGCGGGTGTGAAACACGGTGGCCCATCGGCCGGCGGCCCGGTGCCTTGGTTGGCCTCCCCCCTTCTCCCCTCCCCCACTCACTCAGTTACATTACCTCTGTGTCTCAGTTTCTCTGTCAACTAAATGGGTAGGTGATAGAGCACTTGCCTCTACCTTTAGCTCCGAGCGTGAGCCCTCAGTGACCTGCGGCCCCTGGGTGACAGCGCGGTGTCCACGCGTTCCCGACTGTGACAGAGGTGCCGCTCTGGTGGAGGTGTTGATGGGGGTACGACTGTGCACGTGTCGGGGCGGGTGTATGGGAACCCTGTACTCGACGCTTCGTTTTGCTGAGAACCTAAAACTACTCTAGAGAGTAAACATCTATCACGGAAAAAGTTGTTGGATGGTTAGTCAGTTCCCTGTGAGATGCTCAGCACGCTGGGGGGTGTGGCTGTCACCTGCTGCTGTGCAGTGATTCCTGTCACTGTCAGTTCCTTCCTTCCTTCACTCATCCTAGGATGTGCTGGCCCTGAGGACACAGACGCACAACGTGTGTGCCCGTCCCAGGGTCAGCTCACTATCAGGCAGGGCGTCCGGGGGCCTCTTATGGGCTGTGCCCCCTCCGTCATGGGCACCCAGTGCCCCGGGAAGGGCATGGACAGTGCCACAGCCTGGAGCACAAGGGGAGGGGTGGGCAGGGCCCCGTGGGAGCGGGCATGGGCACTGCCCCAGGGAGTCGGACCGTGACAAAGATTTTAGGTCGGCAAGGACTTGGATGATTTGCAATTTGGAAAGTGCTTTCTCGCAGCGGAGGGAGCGAGAACAGCTTGGTGGCCCGCTGTCTAGGGTGGGACTGGACAGCTGGGCCGAGAGCGTCCCGGGCTCCGAGAGGGCCCTGCACCGGGCCCTGGCCGACAGGGTGGGCTGCAGATGGGAGGCCTGCATGCCGGATGTCCCCTCTCTGCCCGGTCGCTCCCCCGAGCCACCTCCCCAGCTGGTGCCTCCTGCCTGCCCTGCCAGGAGGGGGGTGGGTAGGGTCCCTGGGGCCCGGCCCAGCCCAGTCTGCTGGAGCCTGCCACAGAGAACTGCTTTATTTAAGTCCATGTTGCGCGTATGGAAATAACTAGAGGCCTCTGTATTTAATTTGGCTCAGCTGGGAAGATTTTTGGCTGTGTGCATGCGTGTGTGTGTGTGTGTGTGTGTGTGTGTCTCTGTGTGTGTGTGTGTGTGTGTCTCTGTGTGTGTGTGTGTGTCTCTGTGTGTGTGTGTGTGTTTGGAAAAATCTTTCCGAGTGCACCCAGGGACTGGAAGCCCCAGTCATCCTCATGCAGTCAAACGGTCAAAACCGACCAGGACCGCCCTGGCTCAGGCCGGGATGAGTGTCTGGCGAGGGCAGGCTGTAGGAAGTGGCCAAGAAGAAAATACGCACGGGGCAGAGGTGATGCTGCATGCACGAGATCCCGGTGAGGGGAACGGTTTTGTCAACTTTCAGGTAACCTGTGGGTGGAGTGAAAGGATGAAGCTCTGTGCGTTGCACCAAGGTGTTCCTGGTTCCCGAGCAGGGAGTGCTTAGGTTGGTGCTGGACTGGAGACCACGTTTCCCACATCTCTCTCCGGCCTCAGCAAACCCGGCAAAGGCTCTTGGCCAAGCCCTTGTCCGTCCCGTGTGCAGAGCAGAAATACCCCGCGCGCTCACACGGGGGCTTGCAGTTGGCAAAGCCTGTGCTCACTTGATTCCCCCTTGCCTGCTGGGTAGCGGGCAGGAGTGATACCCATTGCTAAGATGAGCCAGCGGAAGCCTGGAGAGGTGAGGTCACCTGCCCGGGGTCACTCAGCCCGGCAGTGGGGCAGCTGGAGCTCGACCTGGTCTGACCTCCTCCCAGATCCGCCCTACACTCCCTGTGGGCGCTTCCCGAGCTGCAGGGCACCGTTCCTTTCACAGACGGGTGAAGGGGGCTGCTGAGGGTGGGCCAACCCCAGGACGTCACCTGGGCATCCAGGTTTGGATGAGCACTTTTTAAGTTATATCCTAGCCGCGTGACATTGAGGAAGGAGGACGTCTGGTGGGTTGAAGTTTGGTGGCCGTGACAGCTGTGTGGTTGTGGATTGTCAGCCACGTGGACCCACTGCGGTGGGTCTTGCAAAAATCAAACGCTCAGAGGGTGCGGCAGAGTGGAAGGCCTGGGCGTTCCCACCGCTGTGGGGAGCTGTGGGAATTCTGGAACCCTGCCCCTCGGGACTTGGTGTTCTAAATCAGGTTCCTTGGGAACAGCAGATACCGGAGCTGCAGATCTGACTTTTCTGCTCTTTGAGTTGTGAATGTTGGTCCTTTGCAAGCATGGCAAGTAAATGCAGATGCTCTGAAAGGAAGGCGGTGTGAGGGAGAGGAGCAGGCCAGGTGTGGGCAGGCTATAGGGAGTGGTGAGGACTGTGGCGGTGGGAGAACGCCTGCCCTCTGATGGGTGTGGCTGCCGCCCAGCTCCGTCTGATTGTTACCAAGCTGGAATATGGGCCCATGTGGCCTGATCCTTAGCTGCCCATCTGGAGCTCTGTGTTGAGACCTCGTGAGCTCCCCTCGCAGAGACCCTTGTCTCCCAGAGAGCTCTGCCCCTCAGGTGCCCATGTGAGTAGTGGCAGGGTGGGTGCCAGGCCTCCCAGCCAGCCGTCCTGGGGGTGAGGCGCAGGGTCCCAGATGGCTGGGCCTCACCCTTCCCTTGGTCCTCGCCCAGATGGCGCTGGGGAGAATAAAAGGCTTTTTCCAGCCTTTCTCTGGAAAGGCTGCCCGTCCTGCGTTTGGCTGCAGGACTGTCATTAGAGGCCCCATTTCCCTTGGTTTAGGCCTGTCCCCTGGCTTGGTGCTCTGGTCCCTGGGATGTGGGTTGAGATCCTCGGGCAGGTTGGGGTCCCCTGGGACTGCGGGTGATGCCATGTGAGCAGCCCCTCGCCAAGCAGAGGCCGTGGCTGGGCTGGATTGGGGGTTGCCTGTGTCGGCCCTCACCCCTTCCCCGCGACCCTGCCTCCATCCGAGCCTGTGGCTTCCCCGCCAGCTGGATTCCAGCCCAGGTAAACGCGCACATTTGCCGCCTGTGGAGGGGTCCCTGTGCCTGCCTCCCATGAGGCCCCATCGGGGCCGGCCAGCAGGCCTCCCAGGGCTGGGGAGGTGGGCGCGGGCAGAGGTGGCCTGCACGCGGCCCCTGTTCCTTTGAGCCTCGAGGTTTGGGGAGCGGCGTTCTGGGTGCAGGACACACGTCTCTGCCTCAGAGAAACTCGCCTGAGTCTGCGGCCGTTTGGTGCTGCCGAGGCCGGGCGGCAGGGCCAGGGAGCAGGCGTGGGCGCAGGTCCAGAGTCCCAGGCCCCGTCACGGCTGTGGGTGTGTCGGGGGAGTCGGATGAGTCTGCCCCCCGCCCCAGGCATCGGTGCCCCCGCTTGTAAGTGAGGGAGGAGTGAGCCCGGCTGCGGGCTTGCTGGGCCTGACTGAGGCGGCCCCAGTGAAATGCCTGGCCAAGGGGCTGAGGGCGCCGCCCAAAGGTCTTACAGGGAAAGTTAGGGGCACGCGGCCCCTGGTCCAGGAGTAGCTAAGAGAGGGCACAGGTATGGGAGGGGAGGCTGGGAGGTTCGCCTGATGCCCAGCTCTGGATCCTGATCGTCCAGTGGGCCTCATCCTTCTCATCTCTGTGTTTGTTGAGTGAATAAGCGAACGAACGAGGGATGCTACTTCCCAGATTCACTGGGGCCCCTTAGCCACTGGTGGCATCGCTCGTGTAGCATCGCTCATTCGCTCATTCACTCATTCAGCAAATGCTCACTGAGCTCCCCGAGCCCTGTTGTCAGCCCTGGGGGCCTGAGCAAGGGGCCAGCAGCATGCAGCCTCCACCCAGCTTTCCAAGGCAGAGACACAGGATGCAGGAGAAAAGGCAGTCAGATAACCAGCCTGCTCGATGCAGTGGAGACAGTGGAGGTGGGGGAAGGTGGGGCTGGTAGCTGCAGAACCCCTTTCCCTTCCCTGTTGCCAGGGTGGCCTTTATGCCCTGCATTTGCCGTGCCCTGAGCCCCATGGGATGGCCTTCGCTGGATCTGACTGCAGGCTGTTGGTGCTGACCTCTGACCCTCCGTCCTCCCCCGCCCCCCGGCTATCTTAATGGGAGTGACTCACGATGAGCTGCCGGGAGGTCCAGCCTGGGCTCCGGCAGGCAGGCGGGTAGACAGCCGTTCTTTATGTTTAGGAGTCAGGCCTGCGCCAGGGATGTTGGAGCCGCCACCTCCCCAGGGCCGGAAGAGCGACTTGGAAGTATGTTCACAGGGCGAGGGCCTGGCTGCGCAGCGGACTTCTGTTCCTTCCCTCTGGCCGTGCGCTGGTGACAACAGGCCTGTCTGAGGAAGGGCGCTGCCCCGCCCCCTGGAGGGTTCCTGTCCAGTTAGGCTCGGCATTGGCTGTCTGTAGGGCCCCTGCCCGGCAACGGGTCCCCGACTCCATACCCCCGAGGGGGCGGCCTCGCTCCTGCCCTGCAAGTGGGAAACTGAGGCTTGGGGAGGGTGGCTGGACCCCGGGGTGTGGGCCACCCGCCCATACTCTTGCCGACTCCCGTCGGGACACCGTAGAGTGGTGAGTGCCCTGCAGGGCCGTGTGGGCACTCAGGACCTGGGGTGGGGAGTGCCATGCGGTGGCCCCCACGCCCCACAGCTCGGGTGTCCCAACACCGCCCCTCTCCTGATGCGCTCGCGTCCTGAGGAGACCCCGCTCCTGCCCGAGGCCCATCTCGCCAGCAGCATCTGACAAACAGGGAGATGCTGAATGTTGGCGCAGTTAGCAGGGCTCTAAAAATAGCCTCCCACTCTGAGAAGTTCATTGTTCTGAGTCCTATATTTTTATACGTATATAAAAACCACTTCTGGAGGCCTTGGTGCCAGTAGAGCCAGTCTGCAGCCCGGGAGGCGGGAGGCAGAGCTGAGCTGGACCTCATCCCCGGCAGCGCAGGCCTCGGGGCAGGGGAGCGGATGCTTTGCGGCCACAGCCCTCTCCCGGGAGGTGATGGGGCAGTCGGGCCAGCGACCTGTCCGCCCTCTTCAGGGAGGACGGTGGCTGGGCGGCTTGGGAGGGGTTGTTCCAGGCTCAGGGGCCATCCGAGGGGTCTGCGGGTCACAGAGGCCAAGAGGCGCGGGGGTGGAGACCCAGGGCCAGTGTCAGGGCTGCAGGCCCTCCCTGCAGCTGGACACAGGGTTGGAGTGAACCCCATTTCTCTTGCTTTGGTCTAATTCAGACCTCGGGCTCCCGAAACTGGCCCTGCCCGAGTCCCAGCTAGCTGGGGGTCGGGGGCAGCCCACTGACCACCCCGCCCCGGCCCTTCGGAGAAGCAAGGCAGGGGAGAGGTCCTACCGGGCTGCTGGGTCCTACCTGCTGGGGCCCTCTCCTCTGGTGCTCCTCCAGGGCCCTTTCCTGTACTGTTCAGGTGTGCCCAGGTCCCTGCCGGCTGGCACACCACAGGCCTTCCCTGGAGCACCAACCCTTCAGCCACCGCCCATCCCCTCCTCTCACCCACCCGTCCTCCTTCTGCCCCAGCTCCCTCCCTCCCTCCCCTCCGGGCCCTCTCAGCCCCATCCTTAGCCTCCCCAGCTTCTCGGTGACCTCTGGCTCATCACTGTCCCTGGGACCAGCCGTTTCCCCCATCCTGTCGTCAAGGCCTGCTTGTGCCCCGAAGGGTCACCGCAGGGGAAGGATGGGGGGAGGCGGAGGCAGTGACTCAGGGGCTGAGGGGCCTGTGCTCCACAGTTAGCGTTCCCTTTCTAGAGTGCCACTGCCATCCGTCCCACCCCAGGTAAACCCTAGACCCTCCCTTGGCCTTGCCCCGACCCTGCGGTCCACTGCACCCTCCCTGACAAGCCTTGCAAGGTCCTGAACACTCTGGCTCCTGCTGCCCCGTGTGTGTCCCGCCAGACTGAGCTTTCCCATCCCTTGTGCACACAGTGGACCCCGACCTCCGCTGCTTAGCCTCCACACACACAGTGTCCTGAGCCGGGAAGAGCCCTCCCCCGCCACCCGCTGCTCTGCCTGGGGTCCTGGCAGAGGGTTTGTGCCTTCCAGGAAGCTTCCCGCCTCGGACGCCTGATGCACCCCCATGACTGTTCCTAACGCCATCCGTCGTCATTGTCCGTGTCCCCCCGCGTCGCTGGCCCTGACCTGGGTGTGTCATATAGTTGGCTTCAGTTCACGGAATGAAGTGACCAGCCTGGGGGAGGGGGTTGCACGGGGGCTCCTGGGGGAGGACAGACCTTCCCACGGGCGGCTGCTTTGGGGTCTACATTGCGGTCCCCACGCAGCCCAGCTGCCCCATCCATGGTTTGGTGAATGAGACTTTTCAGGTCCAGAGAAAACCTTGAGAGAGATTAAAACCGGTGAGGTTTTAAAATCACCAGTCTTTTTTTAAAACAACAAAACCCTGTAGTAAGTTATCTTATTAGCTATGTGGCTATGTTTAAAGCCTCAGTAAGGGAGCTGGTCAGGCCAAATCCTTAGGCTTCGGCCTGCAGACGCCATGTCCCTTGGGGGCCCTGGAGGGGACTGAGCCGTCAGGCCGCCGCTGCAGGGCCCTGGCTGGACTGTTTTACTGTTGGGAACCTGAGGTCAGGCCAGGGGAAGTCGCCCCTTCGGGGGATTTGGGCCCGTGGCTGCGACTCTGTGCCCTCGGCACCTGCGGGGCAGGCAGGCAGGCAGGCGTCCACCACGAGGCAGGCGGCCGGCGGGGGCCCAGGGCGCTGCAGGTGGCTGCCTCTGAGCTCAGCGATGGAGGCCACGCAGGAATGCGATCTCTTCTGATTTTATCTAAGAAAAGCCAGAAATTCGGGTGAGTGAACACTCCTGGTACCTAGTTCTCACCTGAGAAAGAAAAAGAAGATGGTGGCCACTGCTCTGTGTGCAAACAGAGCCACGTGAGCTGGACTCAGGCCCTCCGCCTCAGGTGTGCACCTTGCCCGTGGGTGGGCTTGCAGAGCCAGGGCTGTGGGGCGGCGGGAGGGGAGGGGTGTGGCCGGGTCTCTCCTGCTGAGCCCCCGTTTCCTCTGTGTCTGACGGGGGGCTTGGCTTGGTAGTCAGGATTCCAAACAGGCCACGGGTCACAACCAGCGGGGCTCTTTTTGAAGTCCCGTTTCAGGGGCCGCACTGCTGGCTGACCCTTTGAATTCTCGGGATCTCCAGACTTGGGTGGGAATCGGCTGCCGACGCTCTGAAGGGAGTCTAGGGACCAGCCCGGTTTGCGGGCCACGTGCCCCAGGCCCTCTGCAGTTATCTCGTGTCTGTCACCTGGGCACCACCTCGCGAGGGAGGGGTGTCAGTGTCCAGCCAGAGGGTCCTTGTCCCTTTTGAGCCCAAAAGTTAGGGGCGGGGAGGTAGAAAAGCTTCCAGCTTTCCTTTAAAAACCTATTTCTAGACAGTTCTGAGTCATGTTTGCGTGGATTTTCTGCATTGAAATTGGCACTTTGGGTGTGTTTTGGGTCTCAGTGGCTCCGTATCCCACCATCCCCAACCAGGATCTGAAACCTTATCTGAGGGTTGGGTCCAGCCAACCCGGCTGAGACAGCTTGTTGTAAGTTGGTGCCCACCCGGGCTCAGGTCCCGCTCCCACAGACCTTGCGGTCCACGTGGCAGACAGAGCAGCCCTCGGGAGTCTGGGTTTCTTTAAAAAGGCTTCCTTGGCTTGGTAGGGGTAGTTCAGAGTGTGTGCACCTCCTGTGTGCCAGGTGCTGTTCTGAGGCCTAGATTTCACGGGACAGACATTCCCACAGATGGTGGCAAGGCGGTGGCATACCACTGTAGAGAGGTGCAGCAGGGGGAGATTGGGGGTGGGCTGGGGTCCTCGCTGAGACTCGGGCAGCCTTTGAGCAGAGACCTGAAGAGGTGAGGGAGTGAGCCAGGTGGACGTCTGGGAAAAGACACCAGCAGAGGGAAAGCACGTGCAAAGGCCCTGCGGTTCGAGTGTCAGGAATGTGGAGGAACAGCCAGCAGACCAGCAGGGTGGGGGTGGGATGGCCAAGGGGGCATGGAGGAAGGGTAGCAGGGGGACAGCCGGTCCTGCAGAGCCTTCTGGGTCATTGTGAGGCCTTGGCTCTAAGCCCCATGAGGGACAGCAGAGGAGGGACCTGGTCCGAGTTGTGTTTTAACAGATCCCAGCTGCTGAATGAAGGGGTGAGAGGGGTCGGATGAGCCTGCTGGAGAGGCTGTGGCCATAAGGCAGGAAGAGGTGAGGCCTGCGCAGACCGGGCTAGTGGGGGGGAGGCCAAGCAGTCAGGTGCTGGCTCTGTTTTGAAGGTGGAGCGGCCCAATTTGCTGACAGACGGGGAGTTGGGTGTGAGAAAAAGAGAACTGCCAAGAGCGGCCGTCAGATTTTTGGCCTGAGCAGCTGGAGGGATGGAGTTGCTATCGGCTGAGATGGGGCGACTGCAGGGGCGGGTGGGGGCCACGCAGGAGCTCAGCGGAGCCTGTGTTCCAGGGGTCTGCTGGGCAGCAAAGAGGGTGCGCCTGGGGCTGGACACGCGTTTATTCAGTTCCTTTGTGATCACTGTAGAGCCTCATTAAAGCACGTGTAGGAACTGGGTGAAAGCAGGAACTCTGCTGATTCTCCTGCGCCTGCCAAGCCCTAGGGCCGCCTCCAGATTGTCCAGAAAGCTCGTCGCCTCCCTCGTTTTGGATATGGGGCTCCTCGTTAAGCAGCCAAAAGGGACCTTGGATGTTTAGGTGGGCGTTGAGGTGGATGTGGCTCCCGCCTCCCCCCAGCCCCTCTGTCTGAGGCCTCGGCGGGGTCTGGAGGCCCTGCGTGCTCCCCGTGGACTTGCCCGCCCGGCCCTCCATCCACCCTCCCCAGATTTCCGCCAGCCCTGCAGCCCTCCTGAGGTCCTTCTAGGTCACACTGACCCAACCTGCCCACCAGGGGAGGTGCCTAGCATTGCCCGGCCTCAGTCTAGGGGGTGCCCAGCTTCTCCTCCCTGGGAGGGAAGGGCTTCGGGGTGTCCGCCGGGATCCATAAGTCCCTTCGGTTGCCAGCTGGGCATCCGTCTTCACTGAGGACCACTTACCAACTGTGGTCCAGGCTGCGAGGCTTTAGTCCTCCCTGGAGATGCTGCCTCCACCCAGACCAGGGAGGAGGGTGGGTGAGCAGCGTAGGTGCGGCCTCCCCGGTCCCCTGGGGAAGCCCTCTGCCCCCGTCTTCCTGGCACACCAGCTCTTTGTCCCTTTACACACTCACTTCTCCCTTCACATCCACCCCGTGTCCTTGTATGCTGTTCCTCGGGGCCAGGCATGTGTCAGTGGGAAAGACTGGGAGAATGACCTGCTCTTGCATCCTGACTCTGCTTCAAGCTCTGCGTCCTTGGGCGAGCCCTGAACCCTGAATCTCCATTTTCCCGTCAGCGGAGGGGGGAGAGCCGTGCCTTCTCCACAGGGCCACGGCAGGGATTAAATACATGCACTTAGCTTGTGCCAGGGCTCCCACGTGGCACGCTGGGTGGGTGTATGTGGGTGACGACCCACCCCAAGCCACAGCAGTCCCTGAAGACTGGTTTTCCAGACCCTGATGGAAAGCCTGCACTGCCCCGAGGCAGCCCTTCCCCAGTAGCTGAACTGCTAAACGCCTCACCTCCCGAAGCCTCCGGGCTGCCTTCACACTGCCTGTGGCCCCTGAGACCTGCCTGCCCTTGTTGCCCCAGGATGGAGGACACGGCCACCAGTTCCTTGCCCCCTTCCCCTCCCCTCCAGACCGTGCCCTGGTCTGCCTGCGTTCCTCCCCCAGAAGCTAGCGCAGAGCAAGACCGTCCCCTCCGCGTTCTGGGCGACACACCTGTTAACGTGGCCTAGGCAGCAGAGTCACAGGAGCCCAGGGGGAGCTTGCGAGGCCGCGCGTCAGTTGTCTCTGGCCTGGACTCCCTTTCTGGAAATCAGAAACCCTGAACAGAGCCCTGGACGTCTAACCACGGGCAGGCCTGCAGATCGCTCTTCCTCTGTGTGGCGCCGGCCCTCTCGGAAGAGGGTGGCTTTTCCATGCCATGTGACCACAGCTGGCACCATGCAGCCCGGGCTGGCTTATCTCATGACCATGCACGACTCCGAGACCCCCAGGCCCTGAACCCCAGCTCTGCCCCCGGCATGTCAACCGCACACGCTTTCTCTGGGCCGCCAGCTGGCAGGTGCACCCGCCTGGGGTCAGGTCCCCTGCATGGGTGACCTTGGCCCAGTGACTCAGCTCCACCAGCCCCACGTTCCTCATCTACAGAAGGGACAGTGGCCTAGCACCCACCCACCCCCACCGCCTCGGTCCCCAGGGATGGTGGTTGGGTTACAGGCCACGTAGGTTAAACACCCAACACAGCTCCTGTACCCAGCAGGTTTACAGAGGAGAGTTGCTGCTGTATAACCCAAACGTGTGTGTGTGTGTGTGTGTGTGTGTGTGTGTGTCACTCAGAAGTCATAGAAGCACAGGGCATACGTCTGTCGGCTCTGACGCCAGGCTACCTGGGTTCTGATTTCACTCGTGAGCTGTGTGACCTCAGGATGGGCCCAACCTCTCTGTGCCTATGGGGTGTGTTGGGCGGTCAAGAGGACTAAATGAGCTTCACGTACAGCTTAGAACACCACTGACTATGCAGACGTTAGTATTATTTCTGTCATCAGCATCATCAGTGTTGGGGGTGAGCAGTGGGTTCCTGCTTCTGCCCCGAGCCTCCTCTAACATCTTTCTTAAGAAAAGTCATTCATGACCTCACAGGCCATAATTAGACATCCGTGGCTCAAGAGGCCGAGGGCCCCTGCCCTGACTCTCCCCAGCTAGAGTCAGGATGTGGCGTCTCGGCTGTGGGGCCTGGGCCCCTTTCTAGGACCCTCCTGCCTTCCCCTGGGAGCCCCTCACCCGCCTCCGTGGCTCAGTGCTGCAGGGGGTGTCCGCAGAAGGAGGGGCCCTATAGCAGGCAGGGTAGGTGACCCTTCTAACTGCTGGCACGTGCAGGTAAGGCCCTGTCAGTCAGAGAATAACTGGAGACAGCAATCAGAAAGCGCTTTTATGAGCCGAGCAACTTTTAAGGACTTTTCCTGTACCGACTCTGTAAAGCCTCACAGCAGGCATGTGGAGTTGGCTCTCTAATCGCCCCCATTTTACAGGAAAGGAAACTGAGGCATGGAAGGATTCCTGCCTGTGGTCACACAGCTGGTGAGCAGTGGAGCCAGAATTCCAGCCCAGACGTCTGGCTAGGAGGCGGCGGCCAGGAGCCCGTCCAGCCCCTCACTTGGCAGAGAGGAGGCGGAGAGGCTTCAAATGTGTCCTCTGTTCTTATGTGGTTTCCGTCATCCCAGGGCTGTCGGAAGCTCCGGGCGCTGTGATCCAGCCATTTCCCCACGTAAACATAACACAGACCAGCCTCTAGTGCAAGAAGACATGTTTGGAAAACTGGAGAAGGGGAGGAGGAGCCTGGGGTAACTCGGCGACGCAGAGCTCGGCGTCCCCAGGCTGGTGTGGGTAGGGCCGGGCCACTGTGGCCGCCTCTGTGTGCAGCTCCCCTACACATACAGCCCCCTCCTGCTCTGTAGCCTCGGGGCCCCGTTGTGCATGTGCGGAGCTTGGCCTCTCGGGAAGGAGCCAGTCTCGGGTCGCGGTCTTTGCCAGAGGCTGAGGCTTTCAGGGACTGAGCCCTCACAGAGCAGAACTCCCAGTGGGGTGGATGGACCCCACACACACTCGCCCAGGTGATCTCCATGGTGACCAGGAGTGCGGGAGCGGGGGCCGCAGCAGGCGGGGGTGGCCTTGTAGAGGAAGTGGGACTTGAGCTGATACCTGGGTGTGGCCTCAGAGGCCAAGAAATGCAGGTGAAGGGCAGCGGGGTGCAGATGGATGGCGGCTTCTAGCCAGTGCAGGAGTCCTTCAGCCACACCTCTGACAGGTGTCTGACCTGCCGCAGCTTGCACACCTCCGGTGACGGGGAGCTCATCACCTCCAGAGCAGCCCTGACCACATGAGAGCATTTTTTTCTCGAGCAGGGCGATGCAGGCCACAGTTCTGTCTGCAGCAGGATCTGCTCTGTCCTCTGCCTATCAGCCCGTCAGAGGCTTGACCGCAGACTTCATATCCCCTCTGGCCGCTGCTCTCCTGGCTACACGGTCTCAGCCCTTGGTGGGAGGTCGCCTTGTGCTGTAATTGGGGTTGGCAGACGGGGCCTCTCTCACCCCAGCTGGCGTCCATCGTGGTCTGTGGTGCGCCGTGCTGGCAGCCGTGCAGAAGGGAGTCTGTGATGGATTAGTGATGTCTGTCCTGGGCTGGCGGGAGAAGGTGGGAGCAAAAGCGCCCAGGCTTGAGAACCCATCTGGGGCTCAGACGGTCTTCCGCTGTGATCCGATACCTGTCATGGACGGTAGGGCTGGGTCTGCTTCTGGCTTTTTACTCGTTCTTGTTAGTGGCTGGCTTCTCGGCTTGTATTAAACTCAGGTCAGCCAAAAAGGTCCCCCAGTCTTTTTCATAAGAACAGCCATCAAGCTAAACCCTCCCCCATCTTGACGTTGTTTCCAGTATATTGATATATAATTAATTTAAATCAATCCCTTGTTGACAGGCATTTAGATTATTTCCAAGTTTTTATAATTAGAAACAACACTGCGGTGGAATTCCTTGTACTCGCCTCTTTGCGTATTGGTCTTATTTCCTTCGCATGGATCTCCAGAAAAGGGATTGCTGGATCAGGAGCGTTTTCTCAGAGTGCTGGCACCAGCCTTAACTGTCATGGAATGTCCCAGAAACTCTAAACTGTCAGGGAATGGCAGGGACTTGGGAAGGCGCCTGCCCATTCCTAGATTTACACATGGCCCGGGAGTCTGTGCGTGATCACGAATTCCAATGTGCAGCTGAGGACCGACTCGGGGGTGTCCGGTCCTGGCTGATGGACAAAGGCTTTGGGAGAAGCTTCCCCAAGAGAGAAGGAGGACCTGGGTGGCGAGAGGTGGAGCTCCCGTCCGTCGAGCGCGGTGGTGAGGAAGAGGCGTGCAGGGCAGGCTGGGAGCCGGGCCAGAGATCTGTGTCCCTGGGGCAGCCTGCAGTGGGCATCCTGCTGTGGGGTGCCTCTTCTGCTCAGGGGACAGACCCTTCTCCCCCAGGAAGGAGCTGGGGGCAGAGGCGAGTGCTAACCAGGACAGAGGGGCTTCGAGCCCTGAGCTCCAGGATGTGGGTAAACGTCTCCATGGGTTCAGGTCAAGCATCTGCAGGACTGAAGGTCAATGACCAGGTCTAGCTGCTGCCCTGAAATATTTAGAGCAGCGTGTCCTGAGAGCATCTGTTGCTGCCCGTGCTTGTCATCAGCAGGCGTTTCACGTCAGATGTTGTCCTTGTGTTCACCAGGGGTTTGGCTCTGGTTAAGGAGACTCTCTCGGTGTCTAATATTATGTCGCTTGTGTTCGGGACCATGAAGGAGTGATGTTCTCTGGCTCAAGATGGGTTCTTACACTACGTGCTCTGCTCGCTTTTGTCCACTCATTTCTTGGAGGACAGTGAGTCATACTGGTTGCAGTAGGATGGCCTGGCCATTTCTTATCGGGATGGTTTGAAGTTTGGATTTGGGGCGTGCAAGGGCTGCCACATTGCACAGCTCAAGGGACCCCATTCACGTAGATTCGGCAGGACTTGGTGACAGATGGAATGGGGTGAGGCCCCATTCCATCTGTCCCCAAGCGGGGTTTGGCCGTCGGGGAGGGACTAACTTGGTGACTCCGCTCGGGACTCTGGCTCCGTCACTGCATGGTGATGGGCGACCGTCACCGGTTAGGTTTGGGGCAGGTGGGATGTACCGGCGGGGGTGATGTAAGAAGCCACATTCTGGGACCGGCAGGTGGCTGGCCTGGGAAGTGCCTGCACTCACTCAGCAGGTGTCGCTGGGCCCCGTTAGTCTGGCACATGTGTCAGCATTTGGGGAGCGTCAGCCAGCAACGCAGAAAAATGACCCACGTCCTCACAGGGCTCCGATACTGATGTGGGGGGCAGCCGGCAAAGGAAAGACAGGAAGAATACATCACACTATACAGCGTGCTGGTGGGCAGACCACTGAGTGTGGGACTAGGGGTGCTGGGGAGAGGGCTGTGTGGTTTTAACTTGGGCGAGTAGTGGGGGCCTCATTGGAAGGTGGCACTGAGTAAAGACCCAAGGGAGGTGAAGGTGTGGTGCGTGCTGAGATCCGGGGAACGGCGTTCCAGGCAGACGGAACAGCCAGGGCAAAGGCCCTGAGGCCTGCCTGGCCCCTTGGAGAAGGGAGGAAGGAAGCCAGTGAGGCTGGAATAGAACGAGCAGGCGGAAGAGGGACCGGCGTGCAGTCAGCCGAGGTCAGGCCTGAAGGGCACTGCAAGGAGGACGGTGTCTTCCCAGTGGGACGGGGAGCAGGGAGGCCCTCGATGTGGCTCCCGTCTGGTCAGGATTGCTCTGACTGCCGTGGGGAGAAGAGAGGCGGGGGCGTGAGTGATAATCCCGGGAGCCGCGGTGGCGGTGGCCTGGAACACCTGCTGACAAGTGGGCAGGCAGGGGTGTTTCAAAGGTCGGGCTCACAGGGGAGAGGCTGCAGGTGACTGTCAGCCCCTTCTCTTGGCCTGGAAGGAGGCCTGGCCCTCTCCGCCAGGCACCTTCTGAAACCTGCTGGCTTGAGACGGTCGGGAGCCAGGTCATGGGCAGAGCAGGAACCCCGGGCTGGCACAGCCCCAGAAAGCCCTTGCATCCCCCCAAGCACCTCCATCCCCATCCGATCCCGAGTGTGCCCCTCCTGCTGGGGCCCAGCCTCCACACGGAGGGACTCCACACAGATGTCCTGTCCATGAGCTCAGGCGGGCGGCCAGGCCTGGCCCCTCCGCAGGGCAGAGCATGGCCGTGGGTCAGGGGCAGTCCCCTGCCTGTCCTTCCTCAGCTCCCTCTGCCCCACACCGGCCCAGCCCGGCCCACTGAGGGGGGATAGGGGGACGGCCTTTCACCTGTTGACACCTGTTCACGTCGCTCCGTGATCAGGTGAGCGCGGGCGGGGTAGGGGTAAGGGGCCAAGCCCCTTCCCTGTGAGGGTGGACACCCCCTTTGTCGGGGGGTGTCGGGCGCTGGGGGAGAGTCCAGGCCCCCAGCAGGAGGGGCCCGTGAGGCACGGAGGGACTTTCCGCTCGGACCTGCACGGAACCCGCCCTGTCTCCGTGGCCTCTGCAGACTCAGGGCTCAGAGGCGATTTAAAATCCTGGCAAGCTGAGCCCCGGCTGCTTCTCCTCAAGGACACGGTTCTGTTTGCTGTCACCCTCTTGCTGGGAAAGACAGAAGGGGCTCTGACAGAAGTGCTTGCAGGGGAGGCGTGGCGCAGGCCGGCCTCCGGGGCGTCCATCGCCTCTGGGGCCCGTGGGCTCCTTCACTCTCCCCTCCAGCTGTCCGTCCTGGGTGGTGGGCCTTATCAGGAGAACGGGAGAGTCTGCAGTGCTGCCCGTCCCTGTCCCCGTCCACCAGCCCACACAGGCCCACGAGGCCCCGAGGAAGCTGCTGCCGGGTGACCACGCGTGGCCAAGGAGGGTCTCAAGTGGTGGTGGGCCTGAGGCACCGAAGGCGGCCCACCTGGGTCACGGACAGGGGCCAGGCCTTGCGATGAGCGTGAGCCCTTGACTCACAGCCACATTGAGGCCAGGCACCCAGGACTCTTCCCCGTGGAAGGACCCTCATCACACCCCAGCTCCTGGGCACCGGCTGGGATGTCCTCTGCTGCAGGAGACCCGCTGTCTGTCCCCGCGGGCCAGAGCGGAAGGCCTGCACTCTTCTTAGACGGCCTGCCGGGCAGCATGTGCTGGGCTTTACAGCCAGGTGGGCTGGGGTGTGCTGGCTCCAGGGCCTGCGTGCCCATGCCCCCTCCGCAGGAGGCATGTTTCACGCTGGGCAGTTGGCTCTGCAGGCCCTGGGACCCGTGGGGACAGTGGGGGCGGAGCTGGGCAGGTGGGCCGGGCACAGAGGCTGCTGAAGGCAGGGCGTTCCCACTGTTCTGAAGGCGGGACTCTGGAGGACGACTGTAGCTCACGGGGTCTGTGAGCCCTTCCCTCCTCTGGGCCACTTCCAGAGGGACCCCACCCTGGCCCCAGGGATCCGATGGACCGGGGGGTGGCAGGGCGCCTCGGGAGAGGCCGCCAGAAGCTGCCAGAAACTCGGTTGCACGTTTCTCTCTTCTCTCTGTGTCCCAAGTCTTCTAAGGTCATGAGTTCGGGACGAGTAAGCCACCCCTCTGTCCCCCCACCAGGCACTTGGAAGATTGAGGGATCTGCACAGGCCTGGGACGAGGGCGGTGGGGTGGAGGGGAGCCCCCAGTGTTGGGCTTTAATCCCAACTCACCTACGTTCTACCTGTGCAACCTCGGACAAGGCCTGTGCTGTGTGGGCCTCAGTCTCCTCACCTGGAAAAGGGGTTAATAATCTGTCCTCTGGAGGGCTAATCTCGCCTTCGGGGACACCAGTCAGTTTGATTAGGACCCTCAGGACCTCATTTTAACTCAGTTACCTCCTTAAAGACAATCTCCAAATGCAGACACATTCTGAGGTGCTGGCTGTTAGGGCTTGAAGTATGAAAATGTTGGTGGGGAGGGACCAGTTCAGCCCATAACAAACACCAGCACAATGCGTGACTCTCCTATAGGTATGCAGTGAAGACTTGTTTTGTTAATTATTGTTTTTTTTTTTTTTTAAAAAAAGAGTGGTTTACTTAAACCAGGCAGTGGGAGTGAGGGAGTGGAGGGGACGGGACCCAGTGTCTGTCAGTGAATGTCACTAGGCACCTGCTCTGGGCCGGGCCCGCTTGAGGTCCTGGGTTCGTCAGTGGACCCACGGAGCCGACCTTCCCGTGGGAGACGCACAGTGAACAGAGTCCTTCAGGGAGGGGTGTTGGCTGTGAGGAGGGGCGAGCTGTACAGAGAAAGTGGAATCACCGCAAGGGGAGGCGAGGGTCACGGCCCTCGGCCTCCGCCGCCCCTGGGGACCACCTGTAGGAGGGTGGGGGGATGCCTGCGGGGCCCTGGACTCTGGTTTCCCGCTCACCAGAGGCCCGTCCTCTCTCTGCAGTGTCGAGGGCGAGGCCCCCAGCAGCGAGACTGGCACGTCGCTGGACAGCCCCTCCGCCTACCACCAGGGCCCCTCGGCGCCCGGCTCCGGCCTGGGCCCGGACCACTCCGAGCACACGCCAGGCGGCGCCTATGGGCTGTATGCGGGGCCGCCCGGGCAGCAGCGCACGCGGAGGCCCAAGCTGCAGCACTCGACCTCCATCCTGCGCAAGCAGGCCGAGGAGGAGGCTATCAAGCGCTCACGGTCCCTCTCCGAGAGCTATGAGCTCTCCTCCGACCTGCAGGACAAGCAGGTAGGCAGCCAGCCACGCGGGCCACGGGGAAGAGGCGCTGGGGGTTGGGGGAGGCTGCGGTGCCTGCGCGGCCTCGGACGACGCGGCCCTTTGCTGGGGCCGCCCAGGGCCGCGGGGGACCCTGTGTGCTCCACGGCCGCGCCCAGGCAGGGGCTGCTCCCCGCGGACGTGGCCTCTGCCTCAGCCTGGGCTGGCTCCTCCCAAAACGCGGAGGGTTCCGAGGGAAGGAGCCGATGTGGGACGTTCCTGTCCAGCCTCGGCCTCTGCCTGGTTCACAGCCCTCCTCTCTGGGCTCTGGGGCCCACGCTGGGTGTCAGGACCTGGTGCCACCAGTGTGCTTGGGTTCCGTGGCGGCCGTTGAGGTCCTGGGATCCAGGAGAGAGCTGAACCTTGGGAGGTCTGCAGGAGGGGCCCTCGGGGAGGGGACGGTCAGTTCACAGAAAGAGCACGTGCTCTGAACCGAACAGCGAGCCCATCCCCAGCCAGTGAGGCCAGGCTGTTCATTCCACCCCTCAGTGTACAGCCCCGTGTCCTGGGGGAAATCGCCTCCTTGCAGGTTGCCCTTCCTCCCCGGAGCCTTGGCCCAGACCCACTGTGGGGCTGGCACGTGTGTACAGAGCGACGGGCATGCATGACCTGCTCGCTTGGCCTCTTAGGTTGATGGGAGAGAGGGGAGGGGTCCCG
Source organism: Aethalodelphis obliquidens (assembly GCF_003676395.1). Lineage (NCBI taxonomy): Eukaryota > Metazoa > Chordata > Mammalia > Artiodactyla > Delphinidae > Aethalodelphis > Aethalodelphis obliquidens. The sequence continues at coordinate 124,017 of NW_020838030.1, read as the reverse complement.
GTTGGGTGGCAGGTGGGGGGCAGAGGGAGTGAGAGCTCATGAGGGGACAGAGGCTTCTCACTCCCAGCCCCTCAGAGTGCAGGCACGTAGTAGGCACTGTACTAAGAATTCTTGTGTGAAGCTCTGACAGGAAGCTCCAGGCTTCAGGAGCACCCCCAGGCTGCCGGCGTGCGGGGCCGGCCTGCCTGTCGCTGTCCCCAGCTCCTGTGCCCTGAGCTGTGCGCAGTCTCCTTGTGAGCCCGGGTGGCTGCCTCTGCCCCGGCCTGGCTGCAGGACCTGCCCGGCAGCCCCTCAGACGCCAGGCTGCAGAAGTCGCCCTGCCCTCTCACCTCCCACACCTACCCTGGCCTGGACCCTCTGTTTGCTCTCCAGTCTAACTGTTTGTCTCTTACAGAGCAGAGGTCCGGGCCTGGTGTAGCCCCAGACTTCTGCGGGGAGCGGTGCGGTGTGTGGGTACTGCCCAGGGCGGGTCTTCCCCCGACACAGTCCGTACCGGCCCCCTCTCCCTGTTCTTGGCGCTGCCCTGTGACCGTGGACAGCCCTGCCTACCTGCCCTGGTCTTCATCTGTCTGCCCGTGAGTTGGGAGTGACAGGGGGTGGGGCCCGCAAGTGGCCAAAGCCTGAAGCAGATGATCCCCGTCAGGCAAATACTGGGGAGCAAACAGACCCCTGGCCTCGTGGCGCTTGGCCTCGTGGCGCTTGGCCCCGTGGCGCTTGGCCTCGTGGCGCTTGGCCTCGTGGCGCTTGGCCCCGTGGCGCTTGGCCCCGTGGCGCTTGGCCTCGTGGCGCTTGGCCTCGTGGCGCTTGGCCTCGTGGCCAGGTCCACGGCAGGGGCCTCTGTTCCATTATCAGTTTCACCCATAGCCAAAGTGGATCAAAAACAGTTTATAGTAACACACGTCTGCAGCAGGACCATTAAAATAGAAGTGGGAAAGGTTAAAACTTCAGAGAGGCCTGTGGAGGTAATCATATGCTTCCTGCAGGCTTAATGTGGCCACAGCTGTTCATTTTCATCCCTCGCACATTAGCCTGATGCCCACCATGTGCCAGACCCCATGCTGGGCGCCGGGGAGTCACCAGGGAACAGAGTGCAGCCCCAGCCCTCAAGCAGACGCTGTGGTCCAGAGACAGGTTAACAGTAAAGACACAGGTTAATTCCAGAGCATGATACAAACTCCGGGGATGAAGAAAGAGGGGAGAGAAGCTGAGCACCTGTGGGAGGAGACAGCTTGGATGAGGTGCGGGGGACCTCTCCAAGGTGGTATCAGAACTGGGTGTTTGAGGACGGGGTCTTCCAGGAAGAGGTAACAGCAGGCACGAAGGCCAGAGGCAGAACCACTTGGCGGAAAGGATGGCCGGGAAGAGGGGAGGGGTGGGGAGGTGATGCTGAGGGCCACCGAGCATTCGACTCTCTGCTGAGCCTCCTGGCAGTCAAGGTGAAAATAGGAACAGGACAGATGACCCAGGAGTTTCCAGATGAAGGTAGGGTGCCCGGTTCCACGAGGGGGTAGAGTCTGGGTGACGCAGAGCCCCATTTTAGTGGCCCTCAGCCTCCGCACCTCCTGGCAGTTTCCTGTCTGAGCAGGAGGCCTGAGTTGGCAAGGGTAGCACTTCAACTTTGTGGGAGGGTGAGGTGAGCCTCTCAGCTCCTCGTCCCCTCACTTGTCAGAGCCTCTGCCCCCCTCTGCAGGGGGCGGGGGACTTCCTGGGGTCCCTCTGCAGACCAGACGCTGTGTCAGGTGAGGGTGATGCCCAGCAGGCGAGCACAGACAGGTTGGGGTCCCTGCCCTGCACCCCCAGTTAGCGTTCAGACTGGGCCTTGGGTTGGTTCTGGCCCGGAAGGAAGAATGAGTGGCCACGGTGGGCCCGGGAGCTGAGTAGGAGCGGACCTGGGTCTGTGTCCCCTGGGGGGAGGCCGGGAGGAGAGGCTGAGGGGACTTTGCCGATGTAGCACAGAGCCCACGTCTGCCTTCCCAAAGTCCCTCCTGTCCCGACCCAGACTTGGGGAACGGTCTCAGGCCAGGAGTGTCGCCCCTGGGGTCGCGAGATCCAGAGTCAGAAGGCGACAAGGAGCCGTGGAGCGCACTCTGAGCTGTGCGGTGCCCCTCTTCCTCCCCACACGAGGGGCCCGGAGCCCAGGCCTTGGAGGGCGGAGAGGAGAGGGCTTCCCAGAGCTCAGCCGTGGGCCTTCTGCCGGCGCCGTGGGCTTTCAGAGCTCCACTCCAAACCCAGAAAACAGGCGCTGCTCACAGATGCGGAAGTGAGGTCATCTCTCTGGATGCCGTTCAGTAACTTCAGGGCGAGAGGAAAAACAGACCCGCCCTGGCTGACTCCAGGGCCGGGCTTTGAAAAGTCATTTTGATCCTCACCCCGCCCCCCAACTCCTCTCGTGCGAGGGGCCGCTCTGCCCTGCCTGCCGCTCCCCCTCCTGTGGGCCCCGGAGAGCTGCACGTCTGTGTCGCGGGCGGGGCTGGGGGGGGGAGCTGGCATCCCTCAGGGAGACCAGGACCCACCCTGAGTCCTGAGTGAGGCACGGAGCCCCCCTCCCCCTTCCGGCCCACCCTCAGGCGGCTCTGAGCAGCCGTCTGCCCCACTCAGCCATGGCCTGGGGTTTGCTCAGTGACGCGTGTGCCTCTGTTCTGGACGGCCTTGGCCTCTTGAGGGTGGGGACCTTGTCCCTCTGCCACCGGTGTGGGCGTGGCGCCTGCATGGAGCAGACAGCGGTGCTCTGCCCCCTCGGGATGTGAGCACGCCTCACTCCCAGGGACCCGAGGCCTTTCCACCCACATCAGGGGCCACTCTGCCCAGCACCCAAGGGCTCGGCTTGGCCAACCAGCCAGCTCCCTATCCTGGGCTTTCCCGGGTTCTGAAGAGCGGGTTCTGGCCTCACTCGGGAAGCAGGCACGGGGAGCGGCCCTTGGGGGCTGTCCGGAGTCCTCGGCCAGCATGAGCCTAGGACTTCACAGGCGCACGTGGCACACGGGAGTCCCAGCACCCCTGCCTGCCTGCAGCCCGGCCCCATCGCCAGGCTCACAGAGCCTGCTCTGCGTCTGGAGGCCTCCAGGGGTGTGCTGGGCCTCTTTTCTGGGCCTCAGTTTCCCCATCTGCCACGGAGGGGACTTGGGGCCCCCCACAAACTGTCTACACCTCCCAGGAGTGCAGCTGAGGGTCCTGTACCTCCTCAGCCCCCAGCTGGCATGTGCCGAGGGCCTGTCTCACCTGTGCCCACCGCTGCCCTGCGAGGTCCGTCTGATGGGACTGAGCAACCGCAGGGTCCAAGGCTTCTCAGAGTCACTCCACTGCCAAGGGCAGGGCCAGGACTAGACCCAGGCCCTCGGGCGGTGCCGCAGGCGGAAGCGGGGCTGGAGGCCTGCGGCCAGTGCTCAGCACCCAGGGCCTGCTCGGGTCTCGGGCCCGTCTCCCGCTTTTCTTCATTTATTTTTTTTGGTTGCATCGGGTCTTAGTTGCGTTACGTGGGATCTTCCTTGCGGTGTGCGGGATCCTCTGCTGCAGCGCACAGGCTCCTCGTAGCAGCGCGCGGGCTTCTCTCTAGTTGTGGCGTGCGGGCTCAGTAGTTGCAGCGCATGGGCTTCGTTGCCCTGCGGCGTGTGGGATCTTAGTTCCCTGACCAGGAATCGAACCCACGTCCCCTGCGTTGGGAGGCGGATTCTTAACCACTGGACCGCCAACGAAGCCCCTCGGGCCAGTCTCTTAACCTGCACCTGCCGCAAGCTTCCTCTCTCTGGAGGGGCTGCCTGACCTCTTCCACCACCTCCAAGTCTCATTCAACTGCATGCCCCAGGTACACCAGGGCCAAAGGCTACTGTGGCCAGAGAACTTCGGGAAACCACCACCATTTAAAGGTTCTGAGAAGTCCTGCAGGGAACACTTGCTTTAACTGGGTCTGACCCCTGGGATGCGCTGGGCCTCCTGGGCCGTCCTCACGCTCCTCTCCTTCCCCCGCAGGTGGAGATGCTAGAACGGAAGTATGGGGGCCGCCTCGTGACCCGCCATGCGGCCCGCACCATCCAGACAGCCTTCCGCCAGTACCAGATGAACAAGAACTTTGAGCGGCTGCGCAGCTCCATGTCCGAGAACCGCATGTCGCGCCGCATCGTGCTGTCCAACATGAGGATGCAGTTCTCCTTCGAGGGGCCGGAGAAGGTGCACAGCTCCTACTTCGAGGGCAAGCAGGTCTCAGTGACCGACAAGGGTGCCCCGCTGGAGGCCCTGGTGCCGGCCGAGTGCAGAGACCTGGGCCCGCCGCCTGCCCTCCAGGCCCCTGCCCCGGCCGGCGACTTCGCAGATGCCATCACGGAGCTGGAGGACGCCTTCTCACGGCAGGTGAAGTCGCTGGCGGAGTCCATTGACGATGCGCTCAACTGCCGCAGCCTGCACACCGAGGGGGCCCCCGCGCCCGACGTGGGGCGGACCCGGGACGCCGAGCCCTCGCCGGCCCTGCATGGCGCCGAGCATCGCCAGCTGGACGAGATGACCGCCTCGTACAGCGACGTCACCCTGTACATCGACGAGGAGGAGCTGTCGCCACCCCTGCCCCCGATGCAGGCGGGCCGCCGGCCGTCCAGCGCCGAGTCGGACCTGCGGCTGCGGCCCGGGGGTGCTGCCCAGGACTACTGGGCCCTGGCCCACAAGGACGACAAGGGGGACACGGACACCAGTTGCCGGAGCACGCCCTCGCTGGGGCCACAGGAGCCGCGGCTGCGGGGGGAGCACCTCCCGCTGCTCACCATCGAGCCGCCCAGCGACAGCTCCGTGGACCTCAGCGACCGCTCGGACCGCAGCTCGCTTAAGAGGCAGAGCGCCTACGAGCGCGGCCTGGGCGGGCCGCAGGGCAGCCCCAAGCACGGCCCCCATGGGCCCCCCAGGGGCCTCCCCCGGGAGGAGCCGGAGCCACGGGCCCGGGCGCCCAGGCCCCTGGATGGCCACCTGGCCATCAATGGCTCGGCCAACAGGCAGAGCAAGTCCGAGTCGGACTACTCGGATGGGGACAACGACAGCCTGAACAGCACGTCCAACTCCAACGACACCATCAACTGCAGTTCCGAGTCTTCATCCCGCGACAGCCTGCGCGAGCAGACACTCAGCAAGCAGACCTACCACAAGGAGACCCGCAACAGCTGGGACTCGCCCACCTTCAGCAACGACGTCATCCGCCGGCGGCACTACCGCATCGGCCTCAACCTCTTCAACAAGTGAGTCCCCGGCCGCTGGCGGCCCGGGCGGGATGAGGGGCGGCTCCGGGGTGGGGGCCGGTGTGGGGGGGTGCGTGGTGCGGCGCCTGCTGTACCGCGCTGGCCCCAGCGTCTGGCCCTGGGTGGTGTGGGCACGGGGGTCTTTGAGCAGGGGCGGGCCGGGTGCAGGTCCGTGCCCGTGTCCGTGCAGCCTGGACTCGGGCCCGCACCCGGGAGCAGGGCACTGGTAGGCCCTACGCCCTCTGGGAGATTGTACGTTGGGTCCGTGGCATGGCCGCCACGCCACATTCTGGCAAGGCGCCGTCGGGGCAGCCTTGAGAGCAGGTCTGGGGCAGGAGGCTGGTATTCAAAGCTCACTATTCTTAGCACAGCTGAAAATAGCAAGTGGAAGGGCAGGCGGGCTGAGCAGTCCCTCGGAGAAGACACTGGCGGCTCTGGTTGTTAAACCTCGGATTTCTCCTCACTTCCATCCACAGGGCCTCTGGATTTGGGGTCACCAGACGCCGGCCTGGCACTGGCTCCTCCGGGGAGGGGGACGTGGAGGGGATGTGGCCAGCCTGCTTGGTGGCTACTGACACCTGTACACTGTGCTTCCCTGCTCCCCACTTCCTCTGCTAGACGGGGGTGGAGAGTCTTGGGGGGCACTTCTGAGCCATCCCTGGTGCAACTGGCAGGCCGGCTGGGGGACTCAGAGAGACCTGTCCTGAAGGGCGGGTATGGGGGAACTGTGCAGTCCCACAGGAGCCACTAGGGGCTGGGCGTCATTGGTCCTCGATCAGCTAAGGACTAAGAGTCTTGGACCCGTCACATCTGCCAGGGGTGCTCTCCTGAGACTCCATCTGCGTGTGAGGACCAGTCCCACTGCCACGCAGTCCGTGGCCAGAACAGCGCGCTGAACGGGGAGGTCGTGAGCTGCCAAGCCCATCCTGAGGTCGGTCCCGAAAGCCTGCCCCCACCTGCTTCCAGGCACAGCCAGTTCCCGGATCATCTCGGACCCTCATGGGGGAGGCTGGGATGACCTGGGGGCTCCCCCAGTGCCCAGGGTTCCCTCGTCCCTGGCAGACGTTGTGTCCTGACGTGGGAGTCCCAGCTGGGTGGACGGGTGGAGGCCAGAAAAAGTTGCATCCCTCACCCGAGCAGCCTTGGTCTCTGTAGGTTCTTTCTGGCTCTGTTAGTTTTTAATTACACCTGTAACGCATGAATACGCTCTCCACTCTGCGTAGAAGTTGAAAGCCTTCAAGCTAGGGTTTCTGTGCATGTGTGGTCCAGAGCGCAGCTCCAGGCCAGGCCGCCTGGGTGCAGACCCCGGTCCTTGCACTTCCTGTCTGTGTCCCTGGGCAGCTCGGTCTCTACCACGGCGGCTTCATCTGCATGGTGGCGCTGAGCCCAATAGTGTCCACCTCGCGGAGTGTGAGTTGGAGATGAGCGGGTGTATAGGATGCTCAGCAGCGCCAGACGTGTGGCGAGCTGGGCCCGAGCCTCTCTGCTGTCCCGGTGGCCCCTGTTGACGTTACCTGGGCCCAGGCCACACACACTGCCCCCCTGTGATGCTGCCACGCGGTTTGCTGTTGGAGGCCATTCCCATTGGTGCCACGGGCCACCTGGTCTGTGTGCTGCTACGTGGGGTCCACGTGCGGCTGTCCAGGGTGGTCTGGCCACTCGCTCCCATGTTTTCACAGTCACCAACCACGTGACAGTGACCGTGGACCTGCCCCTCCCACACGCTCCCGAGTCTCTGGGGAAGGGGATAGCTGGAGGAGGCGATGTTTGGGGCTCACGTGGGCGTGTTGTCCATTGAAGTAGAGCCTGAAGCTGGACCTGGAGGGCCCGTTTCCTCACACGGTGGACAGCACTCAGCCTTGTCTCCCACCCCAATCAAAGCGTAGAAATAGTGTCTCTATTGTTTCAATTTGGATTTCTCTGCCTGCTTCTAAGATGCAGCATCCGTATGTGTGTCTTTCGGCCATTTGGGTTTTTTCTTCTACAAAATGCCTGTTCCTATTTTTTTGCCCATTTTTCTGTTATTTCTCATTTTGATTTATAAGTGGTTCTTTATATATTGTGGATACTAATCCTTTGTAATTACAAATATTTTCTTCCTGTCACTGGCTGCCTTTTTTTTTTTTTAAACTTCTGAAATAGGATTCACAGACCATAAAATTCACCTTTATAAAGTGTACAGTTTCAGTGGGTTTTAATTATATATCTTTTAACTTTGTGTATGCTTTGTTGGTCAGAAGTTACTAATTTTTTTTGCATTTTTTTTATCGAGGTGGAATTGACATGTAACATAGTTTCAGGCATACAACATAATGATTCAATATTTATACATATGTAGTCAATTCATCAGTGTTCTCTTTGTTTATTACTTTGTTTTTTTTATGTTTCATTTTAAAAGGCTCCGCCCCAGGTCATAATATAGTTTTAAAATATTTTCTTCAGGACTTTCTTAGTTTTGTTTTATATCCTTTAGGACTTTAACCTGGCGTTTGGTTTGGAGAACGGTACAAGGTGAGGGGTGTAGTTTTTATAGTTCTTTGTAAATTAGCTGGTTGTCTGCAGACGGTGTACTGAGGAGTCTGTCCTTTCTCTGTTGACTTGAAATCCCATCTAATTCCTACGTGAACAGGGCCTGTGCTTGGATCCTTTCGTTCACTTGGCACATATTTATTGAACACCTGCTGCATGCCAGGCCCTGTGTAGGGGGCCTGGACTCAGCCCTGAACAGAATAAAGACCCTGCGATGCTCCATGCTAGTGGGTAGAGGCTCTGTGTGTTCCTTTGCCAACATCAGACTTTCAGTTTTATATGTTTTTGTATTAGAACAGAAACCACTCTTTTGTTCTTTTAAAAAGTGGTCTTGGCCCTTGTTGGTAGTTACTCTTCCACATGGATTGCAGAGTCAGCTCGTTAAGACCATGAAAACTCCTGGTGGACTTTGCACTGGAGCCCCTTGAGCTTGGGGGACCTCGCCCCTTTACAAGTCGAGGGACAGAGGTGAGGTCCAGCCACAGATGGTGTTTAAGTTCAGATTGAAGGTAACCACAGTCCGTCCAGCTCCCCTGGTGGCAAGCCGCAGTGCAGGCGGTCACCGGCCACACGTGCTTGGTGGCTGCGTCCCTGGCAGTGCGGGTCCAGGATGGTCCCCCAGCTGCAGAGCCCGCCGTTGGATGACGCGGGTCTCGCATGCAGAGAGGGGCGGGTGGCAGGCTGGCTCCTCCGAGTGGCGTGCGGGGCAGGTGTTGGGAGGTCGTGCGGCTACAAGCTCTGGCCGTCCTCAGTCTTCTCCTCCTCGGCCTTGGTTGTCCACCTAGGGGGTTGTTTGGAGGATTGAAGGCGCAACCACAGCACTGTGGCCACCGGCCATCTCCCGAGTCTCACCAGGCCCAGAAAGGGCTGGCGGTCCGACCCAAGTAGATAGAGGGCCAGGCCCTGTGCGGGGCTAGCGAAGCTGGGAGCCGGATGCCCCTGAGCAGGCCCTGGAGCCGCTGGGCGAGGACGCACACTGAGCAGCCTGCTGCCCGAGGCCGGGGCCCCTCCCTGGGGGGCCGGACCTTAGCGCCTCTGTCCTTTCCCTTCCTGGCACCCTTCTCTCACCCCCACCTGTCCACTGCCCACCTCTGTTCTGCACGCTCTCCCTGTGGGTCTCCTCTCCCCCCACCATTTCCCTCCCTCCCCAGCCCCTACCCAGGCCCACACCCAGGCTGCCTTTCAAACAGTTCTCAGGTCCCACCCACTCCCGGGAGGGAGCTTTCCAGCACAGACACCCGCCCCCTCCAGGGGGTATGTGGAGGGCCTGAGCGCTGGACCCAAAGTGGGTGAGTAGCCGGCTGGGGAGGAGAGAGGGAAAACAAATGAAACCCAAGAAATGAAACAGGGTGGTGGGGAGGGGCTGTCCCCGGGGCCACAGAGGAGGCTGCCGCAGTCTGCCTGGCATCCAGATGGCCTCCCAGGCTCCAGGACTGCACGTCCGGCTCGCAGCGCTGGGCACCGGGCCGGGGCCGGGAGCCGAGGCAGGAGGGTTTCAGCCCCAGTTCAGCGTATCCGCTGCAGGGACTCGGCACCTCCGTGTACCCTGAGCCTTGCTGGCTGCGCCCAGAAACTGGCCATGAGGTTCCTGCCCCCACAGGGCGTAATGAGGGTTAGAGACCGTGAAACCAGGAGCCGCTGTCCAGGGTGCAGCGGGTGGCAGCTGTTGTGGTCCGCAGGGCTCCTGCGTCCGGAGCCAGTGCAGGGGGCCTGGGGCTCGGGCCTTAGAGGACCCAGGAGGTGGCTTAGCGGACAGAGCAGCATGGAGCACGGGAGTGGCTGATGTCCGCGTGCACTGACACGTGCCCGGTGCTGTTGTACGAGCCCACCGTGCTCACGGGAGACCGTAGGGAGGGGACCGTCACTAGTCCGCTTTACAGTTTGGGTGAGCTGAGGTGCCCAGAGGTAGCTTGCCCGAGGTCCCACGGTCGGTGGATGGCCAGACTGGGATTCACGCCACCGCCGCCTGGCCCCTGAACACACCCTCGTAAAGCCCAGTGCAGGGACTGCGGCCTGGAGCATGGCCTCCGTGGCCCCGCCCGCTCACTGGGCCTCGCGTGTGCACTGAGAGTCCAGGGGGCGGAGCCTCATATTTGCGGTGTCCGCCACAGCGGTGGGAGCTGGGGTCCGCACCCCACAGCCCGGAGGGGCACCCAGCGGGACCTCACCGGGCCTGTCACCTGCTTGCCCACGGAGGGCCCTGCTCCTGTGCCCCTCACCTCATCCTCCTCCGCTCCTTCACGCCCTTCCCTCTCGCCCTCGGGCGCGGGCCCAGGTGACCATGGGCCAGGCCAGCCCTCTCCCCGCTCTGGACGAGTGTCCTCCTCCCCAGAGCCGCCCCTGATGAAATGGTGCCGTCGGAAGGGACTGAGGGCCTCTTGTCTGAGGAGCATGTAAGTCGGGCCTTGGAGACTACTTGGTGTGCCGGGAGTCCTGACGGGCAGGGAGCTGCTCACCTGGCCTCCGAGGTCCCTCCCTGCCCAGGGCCTGCGTTTGGTTTGGAGGCAGGTCTTCTCCGCCCAGCACCGGGCCGCCACCTGCCTGCTCCTCCGGCCACTGCCCGCTGGAGCTGCTGCAGAGAGCCCTGCCGTGAGGCTGGGGTGCTCCGAGGTTCCATCCTTCCAACATCCACGGGGCTCGGGGATCGGCCAGCCTCCCAGTAAGCGGCAAAGCCCGTGTTGGGCTCCCGATTCCGTGCGCCTTGGGCGTCACGTTTGTTGTGACCAGTGAAGAGGACAGTGGTGACAGCCAGCCTGCGTAGATGCGTGTTAAGTTGCCAGCTGGTGCCGAGCAGTTCGTGTGCAGCATCTTGCCAAGTTCTCACGGTGGCCTGGGAGGCGTGGCTGCTGGGAGCCCGGCCGCGGGACCCCAGGCGCTGGCTCGAGGCTGCAGAACCAGAAGTGCTGGCTGTGCCGGGCCGTCTGCTGGTGCTGGACGTGCTGACGGTTTAAGTGACTGTGGCTCTCTTACGAGCACTCTGAGTTGGGTCTTTGCAGATCAGGGTCCTATTCCCCTTGATGTGAGCCACTCCTCCGGCCCACACCACCCTCAGAGTGCTGTCGCGGGTCTGGGCTGGCTGGTGCCGAGGGCCTCAGGGAGGGAGGCAGTGCGGGGCAGGCCCCACGGGTGTTCCAGCCATGCCAGTTCCTTCTCTTTTTTCTAAACTGAAGTGTAGATGATTTATAATATTGTGCTGGTATACAGAAAAGTGATTTAGTTGGGGTTGTTTTTTTCAGATTATATTCCATTATAGGCTGTTACAAGATATTGAATATAATTCTCTGGGCTTTACAGTAAATCCTTGTTGCTTGTCTATTTTATGGATAGCAGTTTGTATCCATTAATCCTTTTCTTTTTTTTTTTCTTTTTTTTTTTTTTGCCTCATTGCATGGCTTGAAGGATCTTAGTCCCCCGACCAGGGATTGAACCTGGGGCCATGGCAGTGAGAACGCTGAGTCCTAACCACTAGACTGCCAGGGAACTCCCAGTATCCACTAATCCTATACTCCTCATTTGTCCCTCCCTCCCCCCTCTCCTCCCCCAGTAACCATGAGTTTGTTTTCTACGGTATGTCTGTGAGTTTGTTTCTGTTCTGTATATAGATTCATTTGTATGATTTTTTAGGTTCCACTTATTTATTTATTTTTGGCCACGCTGCACGGCTTGCAGGATCTTAAGTTCCCCGACCAGAGATCGAACACGGGCCCCCCTGCAGTGGAACCACGGAGTCCTAACCACTGGACCAGCGGGGAGCTCCCTAGGTTCCTCGTATAAGTGATATCATGTACTATTTTTCTTTCTGTGTCTGACTGACTTCACGAAGTATGATCAGCTCTAGGTCTGCAAATGGCAATGTTTCATTCTTTTTTATGGCTGACATCCCGTTGTATATATCTGTACCACATCTTCTTTATCCACTCCTCTGTCCATGGACATTTAGGTTGTTTCCACGTGTTGGCTATTGTAAATAGTGCTGCTACAAACATAGGGGTGCATGTATCTTTTCGAATTACAGTTTTGTCTGGATATGCCCAGGAGTGGGATTGCTGGATCATATAGTAGCTCTATTTTCGTTTTTTAAGGAACTTACATACTGTTTTCCACAGTGGCTGTACCAGTTTACGTTTACACCAATAGTGCATGAGGGCCAGAGGGTAATTCTTCCACCTTGTCTCTGGGATAAGTGCGAAAAAGACCCCGGCAGCCACGTTCAGCTTGGGTTTCTAATATCAGAAAGAACTTTGTGAAAATCAGAGCTGGATAAAATAGGCAGTGTGGGGAGGCGACGGGCTTGCTGGCCGTGCAGGTGTGCGAGCCGATGGGAGGTGGCCGCTTCTCTGCAGGATATTGGAGGGGTTCGAGCCTAGATTACGGAGTTGAAGGGCACATCTGGGCGCAGGGCCTCTGGGTGCTGAACTTGGTGAATCCATCCCTCGCCCCTGCGGCCAGTGAGAACAGCACGGGGATGGCTCGGCCTCCAGCCTCGGGGCATCCTCGGGCGCTGCCGGTGTCTGCAGACCCCGTGCTGGTCTCTGTGTGCCTCAGGCCCTTCTTCATTGGAAATGATGGGCATCTGATCAAACTGGTTCAAGCAGAGGGGCCTTACTGGTTCGTGTACCTGAAAAGCCACTGGGCATCTCTTGGCCGTGCCCCACCATCGCGCCCTCAGGGCAGGAGGGCAGCCAGTAGTCCGGGCTCGTGGTCCAGCCTCATGGCAGCCCTGCAGGAAGAGAGGCTCCCGCCGGCGCCCTCTGAACCGCTCGCCGTGGTCAGCGGGGTGCAGCACTCTGACCGGAGTACGGGCAGCCCGTGGAATCAGGGGGCGGAGCTCGAGGCGGGTGTGGGAAATCCAGAGGCCAACAGGGTGCCGGGCAGATGCCCACGTCCATGTCTCTTCAGCTGCTATAGCAAGGGAAAGCGACAGGAGGAGCCGTTGTGGCCCCTGCAGACCCTGCTGGGAGGAGAGGGGTTCCGGCAGGTGGGTGGTCCTTAGGTGCAGAGCCCGGCCTCGTAGTAACCGCCTCCCGAGAGCCCCGGGCTCAGGCTCGAGGACAGAGGTGCGAGGAGGGCAGCACCACTGTGGTCTGCACGTGCTCACCTGGCACAGTCGACGAGAAAAGCTGGACCTGGGGACAGCAGAGGCTGCTCGCAGACCCAGCGGACGGGCAGTGGGGGTGAGGGGCAGAGGCCCGGGGGCCCGGGATGCAGAAGCGCGTCAGGTGTAGATGGTGAAAATGTCGCCTCTGCACCTCGTTGATGCTGGTCCTGGAGGGTGGAGGTCAGAAAGCTAGAGAAGGAGTCGTCAGGGGAACCCGGAGAGATGGGGAGAGCTGGCTGCGCAGAGGTGGGCAGAGCAGATTTGCAGTCCCGGGCTGGGAGCATAGAGTGGAACTTTACGGGCTTCTACGAGCAAAGGGGTAAGAACCTGGCTCTCCCTCGCTGGACAGCCTGGTGCACAGCTACTCCGCCTTTCTGTGCCCCGTTTTTTTGTTTGAATTTTATTTTTTTATACAGCAGGTTCTTGTTAGTTATCCATTTTATACATATTAGTGTATACATGTCAATCCCACTCTCCCAATTCATCCCACCACCACCCCCGCACCACTTTCCCCCCTTGGTGTGCCCCGTTTTGTTACGTGTCCAGTAAGGCTTTCGCGTTGGTCGTTCCCGCCCCCAGGGACCTTCTTCCTGGCTCCAGGTTCAATGCCGCCTTCCCGAGGAGGCCTTTCTGGGCCGCGCCTTCTCCCCCCACCCGTCTGAAGTCCAGGCCTCCTGTGGTCGCCACGGCTGCCCCTTGGTTTAGCTCTGCCCTAGTGCTGGCCCTTTTCTTAAACAGCCGTAAACCCGGCATGTTTTCCAAGGGCTTAGAGGCATTAACTCATTTAATCTGCACAGTGACTCTGCTGTGTGCACTGTCACTGTCCCCACTACCCAGGTGGGGAGACTGAGGCACAGGGAGGTTAAGTAACTTGCCCTAGGTCACCCAGCCAGAGAGCGGAGCTGGGATCTGAGCCATGCCTGTGAGTGTCTCTCCTGGGAGTTCATCGCGCTCCAGTGAGGATGTGTGTTCAAGGACAGGGACTTTGTCTAGACCACAGGTGTGCTGGTGCCACACCCACCCAGAGCAGGCGCTGGATGGATGCCTGGGGTGAATGGAGAAGTGGATGAGGGGCGAGGGGCCGGAACTTGTCCTGCAGACTTGGGAGGCCCTGAAGGTTCTAGGGCAGAGTCCTGGGAACACGGGCCAAAGCAGCCCTTCCCAGAGCCACGTCGGCCCCAGCCCCAGACACAGCACATTCTGTTTCTCTGGCCGGACATGCGCTGTGTGGGCCGGGCCCCCGCTGGCCCCTGAGGGTGCACAGTCAGCAGGGCCCCAGGCTGCGCTTCTTCAGTCCCGAGGGCCTGGAGCCCCGTTCAAGCTTGCAGGCAGGGAAGGGGGAGCCACTGCTGGGGGTGGCGGCGAGCCCGTCTGCCAGGTCGGGTGGGCTCTGTCACAGCCGGGTGCACTTCTCTGTTCACTCGCCGCGTCCGCTGCGTGTTGGCCAGGCCTGCTGCGCTCATCAAGTGTCTCAGGGACAAGGCAGGCAGAGGCTCCTTTCCATGGCGTCCCCTGGGTGCTCTGGGGGATCTCGGAGCCCCACAGGACGTGCCTCCTACCCTCCTGCCTCGGCCCGAGCCCGTCCAGTGCCCCTCGCTGCCCCAGGGCGGTGGGCAGGGCTGTGGGTGAGCAGCAGACCGAGTGTGTGACTTACCCACGCAGGACACCTGGGCTGCTCCGGTCAGCACGGAGCCCTGTGAGGGGCCAGTGGACCCAGGACCCCTGCCCAGCAGGGCCCACGGAGTACACGTGGGGCAGCTGGGGGCCAGCAAGATCCTGCGGGCCAGGGACTCACATCAGTGCTGGCTCTCCACGGTCAGGGAGATCACTCCTCTTGCCGGCCGCGCGCATCCCCAGCCTGGAGCCCCTGCCCGAACCCCCGCCTGTACCTCCAGCCGCAGCACCTTTCCTCTCAGTTTGCTGGGAGCCCCTCGTCTCTGGTCGTGGCCCGGTCAGTCCACATTCCTCTCCTGCAGCATCTTGTGAAGGGTGCCAGGTGGATGCGGCTCCTGCCCCGTTGGCCTCGGGCTGAGAGCTGGATCCCTCGGGCTCACACGCGGGTTCACTAGCATATATTGTGATCGCTGCCCCCAGACGGTGTCCTGAGCCCGCCACTCCTCCCCCACTCCTGCACCAGTGCTGGGGTGCCTGCGAGGGTCTCCTACCTGGGCTCCCGTAGAACAGCCAGAGGCGGCTTCTTAAACGGGGACCCAGGTCCCTCCACTGCCCTGATCAGAGCATGCCAGGCTTCTCATGCCACTCAGAGGAGAGCCAGATGCCCCTGCGGCCTGTCCACCCCGCTGCCCCTCCCCCAGGGCCCTACTCTGAGCCCTGGAGCAGCCTCATGGCCTCGATCCTACAAAACCCACTCCCACCTCAGGGCCTTCGCATTCGCCATTGCCTCCACCAAAAAGCTCCTTGAGCACTCTTGTCACTGTGTCACCTGCTCAGAGAAGGCCTCTGCCTCCCCTGCCAGAACCCCTCCCACCCTCGCTCGGCCACTTTGCCCTTCAGACTGGGCGGTGGCATCTGTCGTGCCGGGCGTTCGAGGCCAGCCATGCTCGCCGCTGTCATCCGGAGTGCCGCCCGGCACAGAGTCGGCATGCGGCACTTACGCCGCGGGGAGTCCTCATCCTATGGCCCCTGCGCAGCCTGCCCCTCCCACAAGGCTGTGGGCCCTGAGGGTGGGCCTGGCAGCTGTGAGGCTGCATGCCATTGGCCTGTGAACACAGGCAGGAGCAGCTGGGGCGGAGAGGGGAGCAGCCACCCCAGGGCGGCAGGATGAGGCTGGGCTGGACCAGGCATGGTGTCAGGGCTTCGGTGGGCCAGGCTGGCCCGGGTGGGTGACAAGGGCGCCCGAGAGGGGGCTCTCCAGTCACTTTCACATGGGATCCAGGCCAGGGACTGCCTCGCTGTCTTCTCAAGAGAAGCCGGAAATCCGGGTTCTGTGTCCAAGCTCCCGGTTTCTAAACATTGGCGACCAACTGGAATTCTTTCTGTTAACGTCGTGTGGGCTGAAGAAAATACATCTGTGGGCTACTGTGGAAGTGGGGGGCGGTCAGATATGGGCTGGGGTCCTGCGGGGGCCGCTGTGGAGCTGGTGGTGAGGAAGCATGACCCGCCCCACCCCGACCCCACCCCCGGTTGCTGCATCAGCACCAGTAGCCCAGTGCCTGGAGAGGCCTGGGGCTGGGGCAGTTCTTGGTTGGAGACCCCAGGGTTGCCGGGAGGAACGGGGATGTGGGGGAACGGGGCCACTCAGTGACCACTTCTGTGCCAGGACCCAGGCAGCCGGCAGTCGCTCCCTGCCCAGCTCTGAGCGCAAGGTTGGGGTGTGTGGCCACCTGGGATAAAAATAGCAGGGTCATCTTGAGGCTGGAGGTTGGCCTGCGTGTGGAAATACGGCATCTGCGGGACCCGCTGTCAGCGCATGGCTGGTGGTGGCAGGTAGATCCTGGCCCTCACCTCCATGCCCCCAGGGGCCAGCAGGACACTGACTTCTACCACTGGGGCAAGGCGTGGGGTGCCGGGTATACCCAAGGGCTCCACAGCTGCGAGGCTCCGGGTTCATCAGAGGAGGACACCGCCCTCCGAGGGTCACAGGTGCAGAGGGAGGGTTCAGTGGCACCTCCCCCTGCCCTGTCTCTTTCGACCGCCGCCTCCCTGTGAGGTCAGCTGAGCCGGTACCAGGCCCCGAGGCCGATGGGAAGAAGGGACCTGCTGGCTCACTGCTCAGCCCCTGAGGGCGCCCCGGCCCCCGGGCTCCTGGTCTGGGTGGATGCTCAGCCCCGCCTCAGGCCTCTGACTGCAGGTGGGGCCGGCACTGCGCCTCCACGTCCTCTGCCGTCCGTTGAGGTTTATCCTAAACCTTCCCGGTGCTCACCTACTGCGTGCAGCGTTCCAGGCGTTGCTCACCTACTGCGTGCAGCGTTCCAGGCGTTGCTCACCTACTGCGTGCAGCGTTCCAGGCGCCCGACTGTGTTAACACACAAGTCTCATGACACGGGCACTCGAGTCCCCAGCAAGGTCACGTGGCTGTCGGGCAGCACAGGTGACAAGCGTGCCAACCCCAGGGAGTAGTGTGGGGACTGAGTTGGCGTGCAGGGTCCTGAGACGGTGACGGCACGGAGCACGTGCCACAGGCGGCCAGTGTGTGCTGGGCAGGGCCCTCCAGCCTGCCTGGAAGCTCGGCACAGAGGGGACCACGGAGCGGGGAGGGGTGGGGCCCTTCTGTGCCCCCCCCCCCAGCCCCCGGCACCCTCCGTGTTCCTGCGCTGGCCCAGCCCTCCTGCAGGGCCCAAGCCATCCCGGTTCCCCTGCGTTGTGGGCTCAGGGTGGGGCAGGACAGGGTGCCGTGGAGGAGGAGGGGACGAGGGCTGGGGGAGCTGGAGGGGTGGGAGCGCCCGGCTGAGCCCATCTCTTGTCCCCCAGGAAGCCCGAGAAGGGTGTCCAGTACCTCATCGAGCGCGGCTTCGTGCCCGACACGCCGGTGGGGGTGGCCCACTTCCTGCTGCAGCGCAAGGGCCTGAGCCGGCAGATGATCGGGGAGTTCCTGGGCAACCGGCAGAAGCAGTTCAACCGCGACGTGCTCGAGTGAGTGGGGCTGGGGGCGCCCCACGCACACCCCAGGCTCCCCGCTCCCCTTTGTCTTTCTGACTCCCAGACACAGGGAGATGCCCTGCCAGCACCTCTGGCCCCATCCAGCAGGGCCAGCCCCTTCCCCCGGCCCAGCGACCCCTGGGCCAACCTCCCGCAGGGGCAGCAGGAGGGGAACCGGGGAGCTCAGCCCCCCTCCTCCTCCCTCTCCTGGCGGGAGATGGGGTGAGGGTCCCACCAGGCTGGCGGCCATAGACTCTCAGCTACTTGGAACCCTGCAGAAGAACAGGTTTCCAGCCCCCTGGGAACTGCTGACAGCTTTGAGAAGTCCTGCCTGCACGTACCCTGCACCCCCG
Organism: Aethalodelphis obliquidens; assembly: GCF_003676395.1. NCBI lineage: Eukaryota > Metazoa > Chordata > Mammalia > Artiodactyla > Delphinidae > Aethalodelphis > Aethalodelphis obliquidens. The sequence goes on along the minus strand of NW_020838030.1, from coordinate 106,225 downwards.
GTCCTCCTCCAGACTGTCCCGAGTAGAAAGCCACCACACCTGGGTCCTGTGGTCACTGGGCAGGTGCTACGTGCGGGCTGTGTCCTCACCTCGTCCGCGGGGGTGTCAGGGGTCCATAACCCCTTCCGCAGACAAGGAGCCAGGGCCAGCAGGAGGCCGGCTTGGAACAGGTGCCCTGCTCCCCTTTGTGGGGACCTGGGGGTGCAGCTCCAGGCCTGCTGTGGGCACATTGCCGACCCAGACACTGCAGGCGGGATGGGTGACCCAGCCGGTGGGCCAGGAACGGGATCAGAGCAGGGTAAAGACTGACCCTCAGCAAAAACGGCAGGGCGGCCTGGCCACGCACACCTGCCGCCTCCGGGCGCCCCTGGGAGGAGTGGGGCGTGGGCTGTGGCCTCTCTGTTTCACAGGTGAGCAGACCCAGGCTTGGGGAGGGGCGGGGGGTCTGGCCTGGGTGCCCCCCCATACAGACACACCCACGTGCACACACATATATGTACACTAGTGTTCACTCAGTCACACAGACACACACACCGGAGAGGCAGCGAGCCGCTGGCGGTGCCTGGCCTGTGGCCGGCTGTGGCGTCTGTCCCGCCTGGGCTGCTCTCTCACAGCCCCGCCTTTCTGTTCTGGCCCCGCCCTGATAGTGTGGCTGGTGCCCCTCCCCCTTCGAAATCCGGGAGGAACCGTCCCAGGAGAACATGCTAGCTGCTCCGTGAATGGGGCCCAAGACCATGTGGTCTGGCCCCCTCCCCTGCAGCCACCCCTACTCTCCCCCCACACCCCCTCCGAGCTGCCTGTGAGTCCGTAGGAAATCCGCACATTGTTCTCCTCGGATCAGAAAATAGCAGCGGCCTCAGGAAGCAGCGAGACCCCCCCCCCAGGCATCCTAATCGGATGCTGGTCAGCGAATTGTCCTGCGGGGCCCCTGCCCTCACCCTGCCCCAACAGCCTTGAGTGCTCAGAGCGTCGCCCCAGGGGAGGGGGCCCACGGCCGGGGTCTCTGCAGCCCCACCGGGGGTGGTCAGGCGAGGGTCCCTGTTGCAGACCCATCTACTGTTCGGGGTCACGGTCAGAGGCAGGAGCAGGCTGTGCTGGGGGCGGGGCTGTGATAAGAGGTACCTGTGACCTGCAGCTCCCCAGCTCTGACCTCCTTGTGGGATCGGCAGGTGAGGGCAGCACAGCTCCTCCAGAGGCCCTGCAGAAATGCCTGGGAAAGCGTTGACGTGAGGGGCAGGCCCAGGGCGCGGTGGCTGCAGGGCCAGTGGGTGCCCAGACCTCCATCTCCTCCTGTGGAGGAGGGAGCCCACTCCGGCCGCCCTCCCTCTCGGGCCTCCCTGCGCTGACCCCTTGTGCTCCCTCTGCCCTCTGCGGGCCGTGATTGCCTGTGCAGCCGGCGGGAAGGTGGGCAGGGGACACTGACGGGGCCTTCTCTCATTTCAGCTGCGTGGTGGACGAGATGGACTTCTCCGCCATGGAGCTGGACGAGGCTCTCCGGAAGTTCCAGGCGCACATCCGGGTCCAGGGGGAGGCCCAGAAGGTGGAGCGGCTGATCGAGGCCTTCAGGTGGGGGCGGGGCAGGTGTCAGGTAGAAAAAGCGTCCCCGCTCGAAGACCAAGGCTCAAGGGCAGACCCCCCCTTCAGGGTCAGGTGGCCATGAGCTATCGGGACGGGGGGGGGCGGGGGGCGGCAGCCCCTCCTCTGCCACGTGCTGTGCGGCTCAGTGCTGGAGCCAGGGCCTCGAACGTCTTCGTGGTCCTCTCGTCCCCACTGGTTCGTGAGTCCATCTGTGTCATCACTCGTCTGCTCATTCACAGGGGCAGATGCTCCCTCAGTGACGCAGAGGGCGTGGTTCTGACACCTGCACCACTGTGTGACCTTGCTCTGGTTACTTAACCTCTCTATGCCTCACGTCCTTGCCAGTAGAGAGGGGTTGATGAACGCACCTACCCTGGAGGGGGTGGAAGGATTAAACCACTCAGGCCGTGTGGGTGCACTCCGCCCAGTGCCTGGTCCCCCAGAGAGCCTGCAGTCAAGGCAGGCTGTCCTTGCGCCATCTTCCATGCTGGGATGGTGTGCACACTGGCCGCGTAGGGAGTCCATGCCCTGCGCGGGGTGTGGGAGACCCAGCTCTCTGGGCTCAGCAGGGGTGGTGGGTTCACAGGGGAGCAAGGTCGCAGGAGGAGGAACCCCGGGCCCTGGGAGGGGAACGTTCAGACACTTCCATTCAGGAGGGCTTCCTGGAGGGGGCGGCACTTAACAGGGAAGACGAAATTGAAGCCCACATCATCTAAGCGCCCATGGCTGCTGCCTGCGGGTTGTGGGCCTCGGTCACGGTCACGGTGCCCCACCCAGTTCCTCTTCTCCATCCCTGCCCCACCCACCTACCCCTGCACAAGGTCGCCAGTGGAGGGAACTGTGGGGTGGGGTGTGGGGCGTATTCAAGGCAGTGAGGACGTGAGCAGATGACTCTGTGAGGCAGTTTGTAGCGAGGCTGTTAGTTCAGCTGCCGCAACAAAGACGTCCGCCACAGCTGCCGTGGCTGAAACGCCCCGGAAGTGGGCCGCCCTCTGAGCTGGCGTGGAGGAGGCCTGGGCTCCTGTCATCTGAGGTCCCCGGGAGCAGATTCAACACCCATCACATTCACGTTCCAGGCAGGCAGAGAGCACGCAGGGCACCCCCTGCCTTTAAGGCACAGCCTCGAAGGTGCCCACATCGCATTGGCCGGAACTTAGCGCGTGGCTGCGCGGGGGCCGAGGGACGTGGTCATCAGCCCTGAGCAGCCACATGCCGGCCGAACTACGGGCGGGTGGGACTTAACTCACACAGTGGGGGGTGGTGAGTGGACGGTCAGGGCCGGCTCTGCCAGACAGGCGACATCCCCGTGTACCAGAGACGGAGGCTCCGAGGTCAGTGACCAGCTTCAGCTGTTTAGGGCCGCTCGTGGGTGAGGGGCGGACTGGCTTCCTGCCCTGGCTGAAGCACCACCCCGTCCTCCCCCAGCCAGCGGTACTGCATCTGCAACCCCGGGGTGGTGCGGCAGTTCCGGAACCCAGACACCATCTTCATCCTGGCTTTTGCCATCATTCTGCTCAACACCGACATGTACAGCCCCAATGTCAAGCCCGAGCGCAAGATGAAGCTAGAGGACTTCGTCAAGAACCTCCGAGGTGAGCTGCCCTGGCCGCGGCGGGACGCCCGCCCCCTCCCCACCAGCACGCACCTGACAGAGGTGCCCACAGCACGGCCTCACGTGGGGAGGGGTGGGGCTCCTCCCCGAAGGAGCCCACGCAGTGCAAGTTCCCATAGAGGGCTCTGAATGCTGTGGCGGGGGCACTCCGAGGGGGAGGCGGCGTGTTGTCTCAGAGGACTGCAGGGCTCCGCAGGCCCAGGGCACCAGAGGGCAGAGGCCTGAGAGCGCAGCTGGGCTCAGCGCCTGGGGTCGGGCCGCACACGGTGGATCCAGGCCTGGTTGCAGGGGCAGAGGGAAGATGGACCACAAGCTGGGTGCTGGGCACCCCGGGGCCTCCGAGCACGGGGGGTGGGGACGGGATGGGGGCCGGGCAGGGGCTGGCACTGTCCTGCCCCCATCACTGCTGCCCACACAGCATCGCCCACCATACCCCTCTCTCAGTGGTCCTCTTGGAACAGACTTGTCTTTTTGTTTTTGTCTTCTTATGAAACGTATGTATTTTTAAAATGAACTTTACGTCATCAGCGTAAGCGGGAAACCAGTAGCATTTGTCACACATGGGCATCATTTACGAAAACGAGTGCCGTGAAAAGGCAAAACCACTGTGGGTTCCAGCCAGGCTGTTCCTGGCTGGGCCCAGGGCCCGAGGCTGCCCTCTCCTCCCTGGCAGGTGGGCCCACGTGGGGCAGGTGACCAGGGGCTGGGCAGCCAGACGGAGACTTCCTCCTGTGTCGCCAGGCAGGAGAGGGATGGAAAAGGGCACGGCTGTCTCCATGTTTTCTGCTGGCAGGTCCCTCCTGTCCGTGGAGTCCCGGGCTGGGGGACTGTCCCTGTCCTTGGGAAACAGCTGTAAGGGACTGAAGTCCCTTTAGAAATGGCATCATAATTTTATAAAAGGGAAACAACCGATCTGAATCAAGTCCAACTTTTCGAGCTGTTTAAATTTCTCATTTTGTCCTTCATTTCTGTAAAACTGCTCCGTCGTCGCGTCCCCCAGAGCGGAGGGTCTGTGCTGGCGCTCCCTGGGGGTGGGCCCCACCCTGACAGGCGGTCCCGCAGGGAGCTGGGCTCAGGGCCCTCCCCGTGCAGCCCTCCGCAGGCCCCGGGGAGGGGCAGGTCTTAGCTGTGGTTCCTAGGAACCTCGTTGATAAGAGATCCAGTCGCCAGAACAGGTGAGGGAGCAGGGCGGTCAGTGGACACTGATGGTCCGGGGGGCTGCAGCCCCTCCCCTCCTCTCTGCCACCTCAAGCCCCTGTCCTCGCTGGGCCTGGTCAGGTCTGGTCTCCACGGCGTCCCCGTGGCCCTGGATGCAGGCGGTTGCTGTGTAGCTGCCGGGAAAGCTGGCCGTGAGCTGCGTGCTGTGGGCGACCCTGGGGAGCTTAAGGGACTCTGATTTTTTTCTCTGGTTTAGCAGCTCAGCCATGTAACTGGGGCCTCTCCTGTGTGAGAAGTGAGACAGAAACGAGGCCCGTGGACAGAGGCTCGGGGGAAGACAGGGCTGCTGGGTCAGATACCTGCTGGTCGGCCGCCCTCATATCTGCGGCTTCGTGGTTTGTGCGCATCCTTGCATCCGCCGTCCCGGCAGTCTGGGGGAGGGGGGCTTTGTCACCCCAGTTCCCAGGGCAGGGGCTGAGCACCCCAGAACCAGGAGAGGAAGCCACTGATTCTTTCTTGCGAGCCTGGGCTGTTGCCACCAATCACCTGTTTTCTTTAAGCCAGGGACTCTAGCGTTCTCTGCCCCATCTTCCTTGAGCTTCAGAAGGTTCAGAGAGGGAGGGGAATTGCCCAAGGTCACACAGCAAGTGTGTGTCAGAGGAGGCAGGACGCTGGCCTCCCAAAGCCAGGTCGGCACTCTGCGCTGAGCACATGTCCCAGCTTGTTCTTTTTAGAGAGTGCCCCCCTGCCCCAACATGCGCCGGACACACATTTTCTCTGGAATCGCTCAGTATGCCCAGCGGGTCCAGCAGCAGGGGGGCCTCCGGGAGTTCAGGGATAGGCAGGGGAGGAACCTGGAAGCCAGGCAAGCGATATTTTGCTTTTATTGCTATTTGCCTTCAGATTTTTTAAATGTATATTTTGAATGGGTCTTATCCTCACATAGTTCAAAAACCAGGAAGTAACATGACCCAGCAGTTGCCCTCCTTGGAATTTACCCAAATGAGCTGAAAACTTAACGTCCACACAGAAACCTGCACACGGGGTTTATAGCAGCTTTATTCGTATTCACCAAAACTAGGACGCAACCAAGCTGTCCTTCCGTAGATGAATGGATAAACCTTGGTCCGTCCAGACAGTGGGATATTATTCAGCACTGAAAAGAAATGAGCTACCAAGTCGTGAAAAAACACGGGGGAACCTTAAAGGAACATCGCTAAGTGAAAACAACCTATCTGAAAGCCTGCAATCTGATTCCAGCTGCGCCACGTTCTGCAGGAGGCGAAGCTGTGGAGACAGTCAGACCAGTGGTTGCCGGTGGTCGTGGGGGAGGGATGAAAAGGAGAAGCACAGAGCGGGTTTTAGGGCAGTGAAAATTCTGTACGGTATTATAATGGCAGGCACATGGCCTCGTCCATATGTCCAGACCCACAGGGTAGACGACACCAAGAGTGAACCCTCGTGTGAACCGTGGGCTCTGGTGACTGGGTAGGTCCTTCAGTTGTAACGAAGGCGGCGTTCTGGTCGGGGTGCTGATTGGCGGGGAGCTGGGGGTATATGGGAGCTCTCTGTGCTTTCCCCTGAATTTTGCTATGACCTTAAAACTGCTCTGAAAAAATAGCTAATTAGAAAAAAGCCAGAAAGCATAAAAGGTGCACCGCAGGGCCCTTCCCATCCCTGGAGGTCATCGGCTTTGAGTCCCTGCTGTGCCACGCGGAGCTTCTCGTGGGAGCCGGTACAAATGTGCACGGCTGGTTTGACCCTCTTCCGCTCGGCGCCTCACTCTTTGGTTCGGTAAACCTAAGGGCTGTTGCCAAGGCTTGCCGTGGCCTTCCTCGTTCCTGCAGGCGTACAGTAATCCCTGTCCCAGGAGTCCTCGTATGCGGACCGCTTAGCCGGCCCCCTGTGAGTGTGCAAATGGGTTAGCTCCCGTTTTGTGCGATTTGGAAGCAGGGCTGCGTTGAATGTCACACCCCACAGGACCAATCCCCCAGAGCCACTCAGTGGGCCCGAGGGTGTTTGAATTTCTGACTGGCAGGTGGTGCCGGACAGCCCACCAGAGGGCTTGAGCCGTCCCACTGCCCCACGTACCTCCAGCAGCGGTACCAGAGGGCGGGGGGCGGGGGGCTTCGCGTCTCTGTCGTGAGCGGGGCTGGGACTTCCTGACAGCACTTTGGGGGCCGTGCAGCAGAAAGGGCGCAAGCTTGTTGTCAGAGCGACCCGGCTTCAAGTCCCAGAACTGGGACAGCAGCCACTCAGATCCCCTGAGCTCTCGTGTCAGGGGTGTGAGGGTGACCCCGTGAGCCGCCCTGGTCCCTGTAAAGTCACCGTGCTCTTGGTGACCTGTGTCACTGAGGAGAGGACTCGTAGCTCAGAGAGACCATGACTCAGGCCGACAAGGGGCAAAGTGAGGATGCGGGCCGGGCAGCCCCATCCCCAGGCCCCCGCCAGCCCGTCGGTGCAATGGGGACCGTGGTGACCGCCCCACGGGGCGGCGGCCGGGATTGAGCGGGGCCGTGTGTGCTGAGCCCCCTGGGCGTGGCTGCAAGGTGGCACAGGCCCCTGCACACTCATCCAGGGGCAGTGCCAGCCTGGTCCCTGGTGCGGGGGCTCCGAGCACACGTGTGGTGGACGGGGCAGGGCCGGCTGCGGTGGGTCTGGAGGCCTTTGGTTCAGCGGGGGAGTGGCAGGGGGACCGCTGTCCGGATTTGGTTTAGAAGCCGGTGCCTTGGGGTGAGCCCTGCCGCTGTCCCCTACCAGGCGTGGACGATGGGGAGGACATCCCCCGGGAGATGCTGATCGGGATCTACGAGCGGATCCGGAAGCGGGAGCTGGAGACCAACGAGGACCACGTGTCGCAGGTGCAGAAGGTGGAGAAGCTCATCGTGGGGAAGAAGCCGGTAGGTGGTCTCCGTCCCCACTGGGGGCGGGGGGGGGGCACCGCGTGAGGCCCGGGGTGCCCAAGACCCACCCGCCCCGCGACCCCAGGCTGCCCTGCTGGCTCGGCTTTGGCCAGTAGCCACAGTGCCTTTGGAACCTGTTCCCTTCCAGGTGGGGTTGGTGGATTATGTCAGGTTTGGGGCTTTTTAAGGGAGTCACAGCCCTTCTCTCTGGGTCCCCTTTGATGAGAATCTGAGGCTCTTAATAAACCAATGGCCGGGGCTGTGCAGTGGCTCCCTGGCAGCCTGGGCTCCCCGTCAGAGCCCGCTGGGGGCGCCCTGGGGGGCGCTGTGGGTGGGGTGTCACCCCGGAGTCTCTGTCAGGGCCCAGATGTGTATTTGGAACATTAACATCTCTTCTTGTTTGTTCACTGCTTCCCCTGTAGATTGGATCCCTGCACCACGGGCTCGGCTGTGTGAGTTCCTCTCGGCTTCCGCCTTCCGTGATCCCCACTCCCCCGCAGCTCGCGGCTCCCAGACCCACAGTTCTGGCTGCATGAGTTAATTTCCGGAGCCATAAGAAATTTGATTTTCACAGTTATCTCCACCTCAGATCTCTGAGAGCACGCGGGAGGGTTGTGCTGTCAGGCCCGGAGCAGGTGGTCCCCTCCCGTCTTGTCTGGTTGAGCTCAGAGATCCCGCTTGTCCCTCGGCCCCGAGACCCTGTACCTGAACAGATGACCTTGGTGTGGCGTTGAGGCCTCCCCCTCCCCACGCAGCCCACGCTGTGCCTCTCGGGTCCCTTTCGCCGCCAGGGCTGGCAGTAGTGTGCCTGCTGGCCGTCATGTGGTCTGCTCCTTACCCCACCCTGGCAGCGGGGTCAGCTGCCCCTGCAGAAGGCCTGAGACCCCTGGCATGCCCGTGACCTGCTCTCGCCCACCTCCCCAGCCCTGCGTCCTGCCCTCCTTTCTCACTCACACTCTGCTACGGACAGCGCTGCCCCCTGAGGGCACCAGGCTGGGCCCGCGTCCCCTCCCTCTCGTCTGTGGGTCGCTGAGCTCGGGCCTGGAGAGCAGCCCCATGTAGGGCCATGTGTGCCCATGGCCGCCTGTGCAGAGGGCAGGGACCAGCCCCTCGAGGTGGTGACTGCCAGCTCGGGACCCTGCAGGGCTCCTCCAGACCCAGCTGTCGGGGCTGAGAGCCTTCAGGAGGGAGGGCCTGGGGGCGGGGAAGCCCAGGCTCTGCAGCCTCCTATGTGTGTGGCTCGGGGCGCACATGACAGGTGCTTTGGGGGCTCAGAAGACACGCGTGGCTCGTGGCGGGGGCTCCACGAGCCCAGTGCTGAGAGGAGTCGGAAGGCGGTCTCCCTGGAGCAGGGGCCTCCGGAGGCCCGAGGGAAGGCAGGGTGGGGGAGGCCCTCGTCCCCGCGGGTCGTGGAGCTGACGCCGCCCCTCCACACAGGTGCTCTCGCTGCCACACCGGCGCCTGGTCTGCTACTGCCGGCTCTTCGAGGTTCCAGACCCAAATAAGCCCCAGAAGCTTGGGCTGCACCAGCGAGAGATCTTCCTGTTCAATGACCTCCTGGTGGTACGTGGGCCCCACGGGTGAGGGGCTGGTGTGCAGACCCCAGAACGGCTGCGCCCAGTGGGGGCTGCCTGGGCTCCCACCTCAGGCAGGCTCATCCAGGAAGGGGGAGTCAGCCTCCGCAGGTCCGGGCCTAATCCTGTCCCCTCGGCCGCGGGGGAATCCTCTTCCTGGGACTGAGCAGAGGTCTCGCTGCTGCCCAAGCCCGCCCCTGGGGCCAGGCGGGGGCGGTGCTGTCCCGCTGGCCTGGGTCTCAGCCCCAGGACTAATGGGCTGAACATGGCAGAGGTGGGCTCCCCACAGGGAAGTGGAGCTCTTGCCCCAAAACAGGTAGCACTGATGCAGATGTTCCCGCAGGGAGCAGGGGGCCTGCCCTTTGGAGCTCTTGCCTCCTGCAGGCCCCCTTCTTGCCCGAGACCCTATCCCCTTTCCCCACCTGATTGAGGACCAGCTGCTCTTCTCGGGTTCCTGAGGCTGGAATCTAGACGTGTGGGTTCAAGTCCTTTCAGAGTTCCTGACCTTGAGCAGATCGTTTCAGACCTCTGGCCTCAGTGCCCTTCTCTGTAGAACTCATCTCTCAGAGGGTTTCACGGTGCCTTTGGGCCGTGCATGGGGATGTCGGGCGTGAGTGTCCGTCCCTGTATCGGCCCTCCCCCGCCCCGCGGGCCTCCTGACCTTGGAACCGCAGGAGGGTCCTCACACAGGAGAACTCGAACTGAGGGTCCACTTAGAGTCCTGAGCGCCCAGGGCTGCTCCCGGCCGCGCGGGCCCAGTGGCTCAGCCTCTGTCTCTGGCTGCCCCCAGGTCACCAAGATCTTCCAGAAGAAGAAGAACTCTGTGACGTACAGCTTCCGACAGTCCTTCTCCCTGTACGGCATGCAGGTCCTACTCTTCGAGAACCAGTGTGAGTGAGTCCCTGGGCCCGTCCGCACATGGTCTGCACCCCGTGGCAGGAGGTGGCCTCACTTGGTCCATCCGTGTAGCGAGGAAGCTCTCCTCCGCCGTCCCCTCTTCTTCCTCCTGGCTCCATCAGGGACGACCCCAGGGTGGCCTCTCCGGTGTTCTAATTCCCACTTTCCCAACAGAGGGCAGGTTGCCGGCTGGGGGTAACCAGGGAGAATTCAGTATCATTGTATGTAGGACTCATCGGGTTTACTTTTACCGTTACTTCTTGAAGGTGATAAGATTTTTAAATTTAGTGCAGAGTGATAAAATGTTGATAGGAAAACATCGAGTGAATGGCACAAGTGATATATAGATATGGCCAAACAATCAGGTGAGGGTCGTGCCAGAGACACTGCAGGCAGAGGTCACGAGCAGAGCCGCGGTCCATCCGCTCAGGTTTCAGCGCCATGTGTTCTGGCTGTTGGACCTCTCCAGCCCGGTTCCCTTGGTCCATCGATGGGGTGATGGTAGTGCCTGCCTCAGGATGAGATGAGGCCGTTCACATAAAGGCCAGGACAGCCCGTGGCCCAGGGGCGGTGCTTGTTCAGGCCTTTGGGTGTGAGTGGGTCCTGGGCCTGGGGATCCTGGAGCGGGGAGCTGGCCACCCCTGCAACCCCGCTGACGGGTCCTCTCGGGCTTGTTCCTTCCCGCCACCCACGCCCTTCCCTCTTCCTCTCTCCCTCTCTGTCCCCTCCCTGTCAGAGGACCTTGAGCTGCAGGCTGAGCCAGTGCTCCTGGGGTGGGGTGGGGGGCGTCCTGCTGCCCCCCATGTTCCGGAGGAGCCAAGGGAAGGGCCGCCACAATGGAGCGTTGGGGCGTGTCCAGCAGCAAGGTCCCGCGGTCCTGTCCCGTCCACCTTGCCTCTGCAGGTTGAAAGGTGCCAGGGACCCGTGGCTGGGCCATCCCAGAACACAGGGCCTGAGGGCTTCTCTGTGCTAAACGGGACTGGACCTTCCAGCTCCTCCTCTTTTCTCACGTGCCCATGAGGAGCTCAGGATGCAGGCCCCGCCATCACTCCACCCCAGGCCGGAAGGCCGGCCTTGCCTTGGTTTCTCCCAGGCAGCACCGGGGGGGCTGGTGCCATGTGCACTGTCCTGGCCGGCAGGCCCCTCCTGGAAGGGGTGGCGGTGATAGTGACCACTCAGCAGCGGCCCGGGCACACTGAGTCCTTTGCAGAGGCCGCGCCCAGACCGCTTTCAGGCTCCCAGGGCTCAGCCATCAGCCCTGGAGGCAGTGCTAGTGAGAGCCGACCCCGACCTTCTGTAGGACATGCCTCACACCCGGGGTCTCAAGCTGGCAGCCCCTGGTCGGTCGCAGCTCAGTTATGTTATATTTGAACTTTATTTTAAATTCGTTGAGCTCATACTAACATCTTCCCATAAGGCTCAGGTATCCGTGGCTCTTCTTGTAAAGCTAGGTTTGGGCGGATGGCGGGCAGTAGCGGGCTGCACACCCTCCACAGAGTCAGCAGCCGCAGTCTTACCCTGCCCGCTTCCTGCATTGAGGAAACCCACACAGGCCTCTAGGCGTTTGAGGTCCCCGCCCTGACCCGGGTCTGAACCGTGGTGGGATTGGTGTTTGGGCGAAGAACCTTCATGCACTCAGTGGTGGATGCTCGATTCCCACTGAGGAGAGAGGCTGCCGGCATGCCAAAGCCCCAGAGACCCCGAGAGCACGGAGGAGGCACCGGGCAGGTCTGAGCAGAAGGCTCTGTTGGGTGTGGGGTGCCCACAGTGTACCCCAAGGGAGCTGGTGGCCTGGAGACCAGTGGGGAGAGGACAGAAGAGTCCGAAGTGACTGGATAAGACTGTCCCCCAGCTGGGACACCACCTTCCCCTCCTCCCAGGCTCGGCGCCTGGCCGAGTGACCAAGGATCCTGACCTAAAGAGTCCAGGCTCCATGCCCTTCCGGCGGGGAAGAACGAGGGCCCTGGCTTTGCCTCAGGTCAGTCGGATCTGCCCTCGACTTGAACACGGAGCAAACACAGACCCAGGTCAGGAGGCAGAGACTGCCTGGTGGTCCCTCCAGGCTGCACCGTGAAGCCTCTCCTCCCTGGAGGGATGCGTCCTCTGGGAGCCTGGCCTCAGCGTGCTCCCACACCCCGGCTGCATGGAGACCCGCTGGTCCTTTGCCAGCCAGAAGGGAGGTGGCAGGGCCCGCCCTGAGGCCCGCGCTCTCCTCCTCTTCTGCAGACTACCCCAACGGCATCCGGCTCACATCTGCCGTCCCCGGAGCAGACATCAAAGTGCTAATAAACTTTAACGCTCCCAATCCTCAAGACCGGAAGAAATTCACTGATGACCTGCGGGAGTCCATCGCGGAGGTGCAGGAGATGGAAAAGCACAGGATAGAGAGTAAGTCATGGGTGCCCGGCGGGGGCCTGCAGGGTGCAGGCGTGGCCTCCCATCTGGGGGCCAAGACAGTGGTGAGAGGCCAGGTTGCAGTGACTCTGTAAGCCCAGAGGTGAGACGGCCACGTGACCAGGCAGCCCACCTGCCCAGGTCACGGGAGGCGGCACAGAGGAAGGAGGGGTGGGCAGGGGTCTCTGGGTGGGAGCCGGGCTTCCAAGGCCCAGGCCTGTCCTGCCCGGGGAACTACATCGTGTGCCCTGAGGGGGGGCTTCTTGGAGCCATGGTCACCCCGTGTCCAGAGCCCTGGACCTGAGCCCTTTGCACTTGAGCATGGTTGGTATTTGTGTCTTCTGCACCCGACCACCCGGAGGGGTCAGGGCTAGGGTCATCCCCTGGTTTTCATTAAAGCCGATGGTACCCCCACTTCTCCTGGCTCTAAGCCTCATTCCTGGAGGTACATGGGTGCCCCCACCCCTGGCCTCCATCCACAGCCAGGCCGGGTTAACTCCTCTCCAGACGCGGGCGAATCCACCTCCTGGGAAAGTGACTGACCTTCCTGCAGACCTCGGGCACTCTGGCCTCTCCAGCCTCCTTTCCGGGGTCTCCTTTCAGCCCCTTTGGTCACAGGTGCCGTCGCTCCTGCCCTTTCCCAGACGACCTTGCCCCTCACTTGCCCCCTGGAAGGAGGTGGCGGCTCAGCCCGGTGCCACCCTGAGCAGAGGGCCCCCCAAGTCGTCGCGTTGCCCTGGGGGGGGGCCCAGCCCCTTGCCCTCTCCAAGCCACCCTTGGCTGGGGGCCATCCTCCCCTCACTGGGCCCCTCGGGCTCTGTTCCAGCGGAGCTCGAGAAGCAGAAGGGCGTCGTGCGGCCCAGCATGTCCCAGTGCTCCAGCCTCAAAAAGGAGCCGGGCGGCGGGACACTGAGTCGGGCCTGCCTGGATGACAGCTATGCCAGCGGCGAGGGCCTCAAGCGCAGCGCCCTCAGCAGCTCCCTGCGCGACCTCTCAGAAGCGGGTAAGAGCCGGGCCCAGGGCCGCCCCCTACCCAGCGCACGCGGGACTCGGCCGCCCGTGGCCGGCGGGGCTTGCGTCGGCCGGAAGGGGCTGTGTTGGAGGCTCGGACAGTGGAGGGGCTCGGACGGAGCTCACTTGGGTGGCCGTCCCCAAACCACAGCAGCATGTGGCCACGCGGAGAGGGTGTCCCCCAGAGGCCAAAGGGAACGGGGCCGAATGGTCACAGGCAGGACAGCCGGAGGTTAGCCCTGGTCTCCCTTGCTTATTTATGCTACTCTCTTATTTGTTTTCTGAAGTCTGCTCTCGCGCAGAGTGAGTCGGGCCCCGCTGATGGGTGTGTCCCCCGCACTCTGTGCTGCCCCGTCCCTGTGCTTCACGCTGGTGAATGAGGTGGAGTGAAGCCCTTGCTGCTGTGTCTGGGACCCCGTCTCCCGCTGTCCCAGGTCTTGCTTTCCCCACAGAGGTCTCCCTTCCTGGGAAACCCAGGCCTCCGTCCAGGCCAGAGACGCGGCCACGCCTGGCCCTGGGACATCAGGGGAAAGCCCTGGCGGAAACGTGATTCTCGTTGTTTCTTTGTTTCTGTGTGTGTCTGATTCGCTGCCAGCCTCTTAGCGTGCGTGCAAGCAAGCAGCACCCCTCGAGCTGCCCAGGTTTCCTGGGGCGGGGCCATGCGTGGAGCATCAGTGAGCAGGGAGCTTCTGCTGGCGGCCCTGCCTGACCTCGGCTGGGGGGGGGAGGGGAGCGCTGCTGCAGCCTGCTTTGCCTGCCAGCGCCGTCGGTCGGAGGAGCCAGGAGCCACGGGGTGAGGGGATGCACGCCGGTGGCTCTTCAGCCCCCCACTAGGCGTATCTAGCCAGGCAGCTTCTCCCATGAGGAAGCTCAGGGGCTGCGGCGGAGCGGAGGGGGCCGGACACGGGGGCACGTGGCTGTGCCAGGACCCCAGGCTCCCACCCCGAGGCCCCAGCTGTCCCAGCCGCAGGAGCCTGACGTAACCGCGGCTCTGCTGGCGAAGACCCTCTCAAGCTGAGACCGGCCTCCTCCTCTCCAGGGCCCAGCGGACCCCTCCCCACCAGGGCCTCGCCCACGCCCCCGGCCTCAGGCATCACCGCTTGACCAGCTCTGGGCCCCGTAGAGAAGCTGCTGATGACCCCATCCTTCCCTTCAGCTTATTCATTTCCCAGAATTCTTTTTCTTTTTTTTTTTGAGTTGGATTTTTTTCTTTGTTTCTGTCTTGTCATTTTTTTCTTCCATAGTGAAAATCCGAATTGCATGGCCAGCGTGAGAGTCAAGCAGGGCTTCTCAACCCCGGCTCTGCTGACATCTTGGGCCAGATCATTCCTGGCCGTGGGGACTGCTCTGTGCAGGACGCTTAGCAGCGTCCCTGGCCTCTGCCCACTAGATGCCAGTAACACCCCCCAGTCATGACAACCAGTAATGTCCCCCCAAATTGCCAGGTGCCCTCTGGGGGAGAAATACCACCCCTGGTTGGCAGAATTGCCGTGGTTGAGAACCACTGGTTTTCCCCGTGGCTTGTTACACCCAGCTAATCGTAACCAGACTGCTCGGGGCCTCTGCAGGCTGGGGGCCCAGGGCCTGTGTTTGAGTTTGTGCAGTGGGACAGGTTCTGGCCTCTCTGGGTCCTGCCCAGCCCCCTCGGGTAGCAGTGGCCTCAGCGCAGCCACTCCAGGGCCTCAGCCGTCCACTCTCTGCTTAGGGGCCAGACAGAGCCGCGTGCCCGGGTGCATGGCCATGCGAAGGGCGGAGCTCCGAGGTCTGGCTGATTTCTGTTTATCGTTACCGTTGCCATTTTTGTTTGGGGATTCTGAGCCGAGAAGGACTCCAGGCAGCGAGTCCTCTCAGGTCCTAAAGCACCGTGAAGAGAATCCCCGGGAAAGCGCCCCCTGCACCAGAGGTGAGAGGGGCGGTAAGGTGGGTGTTTGAGCCCCGATGACCGCCAAAGCCCCAGGCTGGGACAGCCCCCCTGCGACCTCCAGAGGAAGGCGGGCCAATGACAGCTGCCTGCCGGAACATGCCAGAAACATACCCCTATGTGCTGGACTGGGTCGGGGCAAAGCTCTCCCGCACCCGCCGTGCGCCGGCCGAGATGGGCTTGTCGGGAAGAGGTGAGGCTCAGGGCCAGTGACGCCCAGCAGCTGGCTTGTCGTCGCTCCCAGAGCAGCTGCCCCAGACCTGCGACCACACATCCATCCAGGAGACAGCACCCGGGGATGTGCCCTCGGCCCGGTACGAGCCTCTGGGATCTGGGAGGCAGTCGTGGTTTGACGGCCCAGGAAGAGAGGGGCGGCAGACTTTCCTAGAGGTGGGGGGGTGGTGCCTGGCCCCCAGCCCGGCCCCCCTGCTGAGCTGCGAGGCCTCGCCCCCTGTCTCCACGTGGTCTTCCTTCAGCTGGGCCCCCTGCTTGCCTCAGTGGCACCAGAGCCCTGCCAGCCTGAGATCAAGGACCCACAAGGACCTCTGACACAGGTGCGACTACTGAGTCTTAGCTCCTGCCGCAGATCTGTCAAGTCACAGTGGACACTGTCCACGGACCCCGAGGCCCCCAGCCCCTCACCAGCCGAGCTGCCCAACACCAGTCCCCACGGAGAGGACATCTCCCGGGCCCGCGGGGTCTGCTTTCGTTACCCGGGTCACAACTGGAAGACTGCCACGTCCTGCACCTGTTGGGGAAGAGCTGGCGGCTCCTGGCGGCCAGTTTCCAAAGCAGCCCCTGCTGTCCCACGATGGGCGCTCCACATGTGTAGCAGCCAGTGGGCCAGCGGCTGCCTCTCCTGGGGTGGGGGCCGTGCTCGGGGCCCAAGCAGAGCCCATCAGAGGGCCGCGCAGCACACCGATTCCGGGGTCTTTGGCTCCGGGCCCTGGTCGAGTTACACCTCTGGGCCTGGGTTCCCCAGATGCAGGTGGGACTAGCGCTGCCCTCCAGAATCTGTGAGAGTCAATACCCACAGAGCGTTGGGGGTGGGGCCCGGCCCGCGTGCTGGCTGTTGTCACCCTCAGCGTTGCTAGGGCCGTGGTGCAAGGCCTCGGGCAGAGCCCTGTCTGCCTGCTGTCCCAACGCTGAGAAGCCAGGAATGCTGGGAAGAGCCGCACTGGGCGCCCCGTCTGGATGTGGCTCCCAAGCTGTCCGTGGCCAGGCTGGCAGGGCCTGCTCTGGCCCTCGAGAGGCGCCAGCTGGGGCAGGGCTCACCCGAGGCTTGTGCAGGATCCGGAGATGGTTGGGGGGGACCCCCAAACAGGGCAGGCAAGGAAGGAGTGGTGGGGATACGTGAGTGGGAGCAGCTGGCCCGGCTCCTCCTCCGTCAGTAGGTGGTATGCAGGTGTGCAAACACCCACACGTGCGTCTGCCGTGGGCAGGACTCCTGCGGGGACATCCCATATCTCCTGCTGAGTTGAGAAGTTGAAAAGGTGAAGTCTGAGAAACTCAGAATCACTCCAAGACATCCAAGTTAGAGCTCTCCTGAGTCTTGGCCCACGTGGGCAGGGGGGTGGCCTGTTCAGCTCCAGCGGGGGCAGCATATGAAGCCGCAGCCCGCAGCCCCGGGCCTGGCCCAGTCCTGTTGGGAGAAGCAGGCTGGCTGGAGTGCGCTGCTAGCCCGGCGGGGCCTCTGTCTTCCCTCTCTGTCCCTGGTCCTTAGTCAGAGGCGTGTCCCCAGCCTTATAGGGGCTAGAGTGCAGATTGAGGCACCCCAAGGTCTGAGCATAGCCATCCCAGGGAGTGGGCGCCATGCCTAGTGGACAGATGTGGAAACTGAGGCAAAGAGTGGACGGCGTGCCAGGTAGGGTCACCCCTCCAGCTGCAGAGCACCCCTTCTGGAGGCTGGACTCTAATTCTGTTCCATGTCCCCGGGCCACCGTGTTGGGACCGAAGGCAGGAAGGAAAGGTCACCCCTCTTCTCATACCGGCGGAAAGAGGAGGAAGGGAAGGGTCATTTTCAGCTGGGAACGAGGGCCAGTTCCCGCCCGGTGGTCCGTGGTCTTCAGCAACCTCATCCGCCATGTGGCGCAGTTCCGAGTGGGCTCTGAGGCCGGGGTCCAGCACGGCCTTCAGTGGACCCCAGGCTCCCAGCTGGAACTCAGGTTTGGGGGTCAGCAGGCAAGGCAAAGTCACCGGAGCTCCCCTGAGCCTGCCGTTGTGAGCCCAGGCCCGAGGGCCTGTCCCAGGCACGCGCAGCTGCCACCATGAGGCCGGAAGGATCCAGACACACCCTCTGCACCCAGCGTGGGCCCGGGATGTGGGCCACAGGGCGGCGCGAGGCAGCAACTTCCATCTTCCAGGCTTCTGGGTCCAGCCCGGGTCCAGCTCAGAAGGCAGCGTGGCCAAGATTTCCCGCCTCAGGTGGACGGGCAGACACGGTGTGAACCTGCTCACTGTGGGGACTGAGCCGGTCAGTCCATCGGCCAGAGCTTCCGTCTCCTCCTGGTGTGGACAGAGGGACACCTGTCCTGCACTGTGGGGCTTGGCCAGGCCTGCACAGGTGGAAGCTGGAAGAACGTCTTGGAGCCCCTTCTCTGCCTCAGCCTCGGTGTCCTGCAGAAATGCCTGGAGAAGTCGTCCGGGGGACCTGCAGGGGCCAGGGCGGGCGCTGGACGTCCAGAACCAAGAGGAAGACTCAGTCTCCTCTGGCACAGCCAACACAGGTTGCGTGCCTGCTACGTGCCATGTGCGGGGGACACAGAGGCGTTGGCAGTGAGGGCTCACGACTGGAGAACGCGTGTGGCGTCCCAGTGGGCCGTGCCCACAGAGGACTCCAGGCCCTGGGCTGAGAGGAAGTCCCAGCATCCCTGTCCCTGGCCAGACACTGCACAAACCAAACACGGCCCCAGGGTACGGCCCCTCTGCTCCACCAGGAGAAAGAGGATGTGGAGTTTAATCTCCTAACCGTCAGGCCCACCAGCACCCGGGGAGGCAGATGTGTGTGCGTGTGCGTGCGTATGTCCATACATACGTATGTGAAATCCACCGAAGGTCAGGCCGGGCAGGACCACGCTTAGCTCGTCTTAGCTGTGGGAGGAGCTGCCCTTGCCCGTCCCCGCGGGCAGGCGGCTGAGGCCCCCTGGAGCTCGGGGTGAGCCGGGCCTGTGTGCCCACCCCAGCCCCCCGGAGGCCCCTCCCCCCAGGCTCCCGGTCCCGGAGAGGGGGTTAAAGTTAGGCTGGTTGAAAAAGATTTTGTTTTTGTTTTTTTGCTTTTTAAGAACCCCATTGTCTTGTTAACTCATTACTGCCCTGCCACCGGCTCCCCCGGGCCATCCGGCGGCAGCGCCCCGCCCCGTGTCGCGTCTAACCTGTGGTATTGCATGTTCTGGGCAGGGAAGCGAGGGCGTCGCAGCAGTGCGGGATCGCTAGAGAGCAATGTGGAAGTAAGTCGGAAGCCCCCGTCCAGCTGGCTGTCGTGTGTCGCCTCCTGGTGTCTTTTTGTTTTGCTCCTCCTCCCCTTCTGCACAGAGGCTCAGACCCCCCGCCTGCCTCGTCCGCGCATGCCGCCCACCTGGCGTTCCCATGCCCCTCACCGCTTGTTTGCGCTGCAACGGAGGGGGTGGGTCTGGATGTTGTGGTTTAGTCTCCGCCTAACCCATCCCCGCGGTCCCGAGCATGGTTAACACCCCGGCTTCCCACTCATCCTGGGCCGGAGGCGGCGGCCGCCGGGCACCCTCCCCCGCCCCCTCGCTGTCGGGTTCTGCCACCTCGGGACTTCCATGCTCCGCCATCCCCATCGCTTCCTTCCTGGAGGTTCGATTGCTGTGTGTCTGCAGTCAGGGCACCACGGAATTGCTCAGCTAGCTCGGGGGAGGAGAGCCATGAGAGCGAGAGGAATTCAGTGTGGATTTCATGAGATTTCATTCATCCTCCAGCCATCTCGATATCCCTGTTCACATCTAACCTCAGCTTGCAGACCTTTCTGTTTCCTTCCTTTCCCGTGTTTGGTTTGCAGTAGGTAGCCGCAGTGAAATGCCTAGGCGGTGCCCAGCCCCTCCTGTCCCCCTCACCTCCTCCCCAGAAACCTCGGGACCGGCACAGGCAGAGCACACGCCCTCGGACGTTGAGAGGACCCAGGAGAGCTTAGGGCAGGAGGCGGCAGGACCGGCCCTTCCCCTGCACGCAGCTCGCCCGCCCCGCCCTACCCAGCACACGCCGCTTACACACATCCGCAGACACACGGTTCTGATCTCAAAGCTCCGGCCGCCTCCGGCAACAGGGTGCTCATCAGGCCAAGAGCAGAGGTCAACTTTGACCCGCAGCAGCTGCGTTCCCCCCCCAACCTTTCTCCCCAAAGGCCCCCTCCTGGCCCCCCCAGCCGACCTGCACGGCAGTGTCTGGAGGTGGCGCCTGAGTCCAGCCTCACACGGCCCGGCCTCTGCGGCTAGCGAGTTGAACTAAGGCTTAGCAGTCAGTGGGCGAACTTTTTTTTGACATTTCTTAAGAATCATTCTGATGTAAGTGCTCTAAGCTCTTTTAATTTTGGTTTCTATGAATTTCCTTTTTAGGGGTCCATCATTAGCAGTCCTCACATGCGCCGGAGAGCTGCATCAACACGAGACTGTCCATCTCGCCCACACCAGGCCATGCCCAACTCCTCCTCCCTCCTGGGCTCCCTATTTGGGAGTAAGAGAGGGAAGCCCCCTCCCCAGGCCCACTTGCCCCCAGCCCCTCCCCAGCCGCCCCCCCACCCGCCTCATCCCTCGTCCGGCCACCCCCAGGGGCCCACGGAAGGCCCCTTGCAGGCACCAGTGCACGGGCATCACAGCCAGTACTGCCCCCTCCAGCAGAACCCGCCCCCCTACCATCACCACCACCACTACCACCCGCCCCAGCACATCCAGCACGCACACCAGTACCACCACGGCCCCCATGGGGGGCAGCCCGCCTACGGGGCCCACGCGCACAGCCACCCGCCGCTGCCCTCGGCCCACGTCGGCCACCCGGGCCACGTGGGCCATGCCGTGCACCACCACGGGCAGCCCCCTGCCCCGCCACCCCTCCCCGGCAGCAAGGCCAAACCCAGCGGCATCAGCACAATTGTGTAGACAGCCTGGGCGGGGGTCCCGGGCCCCTCAGAGCAAGTGCACACCACACAGGCGCGCCCAGGGGTGGCGGCCCCAGACCAGCCCCAGAGCACTTTCTGTTTCCACCTCCCCGTCTGCTCCCGGCCCAGATGGAGCCCCCCAAGCCCCGGGGCTTGTGTCACAGGGAACAAACCCCCCCCCCCCGCCCCCAGTTTCATTTAGTGGTGGCGCCCCGGGCTCCATCCACCTCAGCCCGGGAGGTGGGCCTCGGCCACCATCAGCCCTGAAACAGTGCCGCCGGCCAAGTAGATGTTGAGCTCCCCTCCCCGACCCCCCACCTGCAGCCCTCAGCTCTCTGCTCCCTCACTATACACGCAGATGAGAACCCAGCCTAGGAAAAGAAGAGACGACACAAAAAACCAGAGACAGAACCAAACAAAAAACCCAAAACTTGCTGCATTATTGCTCTTTTATTGACAATGGGCAAAAATTAAGTAGACCTGATATGGTTGATGAAAATACGTAAGTAAACTTTATATAATATAAATATATAAATATATAAATATATATCTGTATATACTGTATAGGTAGTATTTGTGTGTGAAAGGCAAACGTTTCAGTCCACGAAATTAGCAATATAGACTTCACAAGGAGCTCCACTTACCTGATAGGAAGACAGCACCTTAGACGAACGTGTGAGAGGGTAGACCAAAAACTTAAATGCTAGGGACAAAATTCATATTCTTCCGTATTTTCATAAAAAGAAGAGAAGCCCCCCGTAGGACTGGCGGAGATCTTTACACGATCATTCCTAACCGTGCCAAGTAACATAGCATCTAACTGTTTTAAAAGTCCGATATTGCTTTGTATAAATCCTTATTTTATTAACAGAAGACTAACATAAGTAATCAGTATTATAACTGCTCTGTTATTTCAGGTAAGCAAATAGATAAAATGCAGTAAACTCTACAGTAGCAACTCGAGACAGCTAGTTAAGAACTGGTTGCCTTGGACTATTGGTTACAGATTCTTAGACACTTTAATGGCTGCAATAACTGTGAATTTCCATGATCCATGTTTCTTCTGTATGCATCTGATTTAATGCACACTCATTCAGAGCCCTCTGCGGGGGGCCCCACACACGGCCGAGGTATTCATCTCCAACATGAAAACGACCAACTCATCCTGTGTCCCCAGCACCATAGCTCCCTCATCCTGTTTCCAACCGCAGCAGGCAGACGCCCCGGAACCCGAAGGCTTCTCTTAGCGTTTAGCAACCCAGGGCGGTGTGTGTGTTTCCCGTTTTGTTTTCTGAGTGGTGGCCGTGATCATCGTGATTCCATGTGGCCGTGTGCTAGCACGACCCCCGTGTCATCGCCGTGGCCCATCTGACCCCAGCCGACGAGTGCCCGGCCCCGCCAGTGCGGCCCCGCCACCTCCTCACGGTCAGGCGGCTGCCGGGGCATCACATGACTCTCCGCTGTGCTCTTGTCGCTTCCATGTTGTGGTGACACCATCCGCTCCCCCGGGGCTGGCGCCGCACGCGCCTGGTTCTGTGCCTGAGTCACCCACGGGCCGTACTTTGTAGTTTCAGCCCTTCGAGCCACTGCAGCAGCCAGTGCTGTGCTCCTAAGCCGTGGACCGGAGGATCGCCCCCGGCACCTGCCGGGCAGGGAGCTCTTCCAGAAAGGGCGAAGCTGGCGCGGGACTCCGCGGGCGCGGGGCTCTGGACAGGCGGCAGCGGGACGACGGAGGGGGGCCCACCCTGGCGGCGGCCGGGGCTCTGCCCGCCCACCGCCCCCTTTGTCGCGTCATCCAGGTCACCAAACCAGCAAATCTGCAAACCGAGCACTTTGTTAATCTCCATAGAGAGCAAGTACAGCAATCTAGAGTTTAGCTTTTTTGGTTTTTTTTTTTTCCTTTTTTGAAAGAAGTGTGACTTTAACCTGCCCGCCTTTATCTTCCCGTCCGTGTCATCCTTCTCTCTCATCTGCTCAGAAAGAGAGAAACGAAAAGCACGGGCGTGTCTGATTTGGTCCAGGCCGGGCTGGTGGGAGGCTCCCCGGTTCCGCGGACCCCGAAACTCCTTGATTTCCCTCCAGAGTCCCGCTCCCGAGGCGTTCTCTGTCTCGTGGTTTAAAGGGCGTTGTGATGACAAGGAACAATCGAATTGTACTGCATGTCCTCTGGCGTCAGGCACGAGGCCACACTTTGTGTTCTGTGTATTTGCAAACTCTCTCAGTGTTACTGTTGACAAATAGTTGAAGTAAAGTGATAACATATTAAGTATGTCGGCTTTTCTTCACCCTCTGTACCAATCGTAGGATCTAACTGTAAACTCCAGGTTGTTCCAGAAAAGATGCAGCCAGGCTGATTGACACCAGGTCGCCCTTCCCGAAGGGCAGTCACTGACGGAAACAGAGCCAAGCTGGGTAGAGCCGGTGGGAAGGGTGCCCTCTCTCTGCAGGCCACTCGGGACCCCCACCTCCAGACTGTCACCGGGCTGGGTCCCTAAAGTGGGGGGAGTCTCTCCCTGTGTTCCCAACTTTCTGCTGGATTGACTTCTGGTCAGTGAGGTTTCATCAGTCTTTGTGTTTCATTTCCAAACTTGTCATGGAATAAGTGTTCCCAAAAGGTACACTGTTCCCTGGAGGAGTCTGGAGCCAGGCTGCCCCGCACTCGTTTGGGAAGCAGATGCTCCTGGAAAGCTTGTGGCCCCATGTAGCTTTCTCGAGACTGCGCTCTCGGGATCCCAGCCCGTCGCAGAGCCGCAGCTGTGGGCACCTGTGGTTCACGCCCTGGCACAGGAGGTGGGAGGCTGAGCATCCCCGGGATGTGTGTCATCCTTTCTCGCTGTCAAGATGCACGTGGGGCATTTTGCTCACGTCACAGATTATTTCAGCAGGTGACCCTTAGAGAAGGCAGTTGGTACCGTCACAGTCATCTTTTCTGGGACAACAATTAAATCATGTTTGTTTTTTCTTTTTAAGTTTATGAATGGATTGCACAACAATGTAAAAATAAAGTTCATCCTAATATGATGTGCACATCTTGCTTAAAAACATCCTCAGTCATCCTGTGTAGAGCGATTTTTCCATCTCGCACTGCATGTAGCAGAAACCTCTTGGTTTTCTTTAAGATGAGCTGAAAAGACAGCAGATGTTAAACATGACCCTAGGTGTTGACTCAGCACCGTACGAAGCTATGTCGCTACAGGTAAGCATGCATCTTACAGTCCGTTGTAAAATACCATCACCCTTCCTGCCTGAAAAACGAGTCCTTTTGTAAGTATTTTCAGTACAACAACAATAATCCAGGAAGCGGGTTGCAGAATGAATCGGCTGAGGTGAGGGTGGTGAATGGGCACAGCGAGGGGGGGTGGGGGCGCGTCACCGTGTGACCCGCCTGCGGTCATGCCAAGGTCGTGTGTGGGACCATCTACTCTGGGGCACTGTCATTCACCTCGAGTCGTTTCACACACTTAGAACCAGGTCTTGAATGCAGGCTCTTCAGACCTCAAGGGCCGCCTCGCTCGCGGGAAGCCCGGCACCCACCATGTAACTTTGGGGAGGAAAGAAGTGCTTTTGTTTTCCTATGCGTTCTGTGTGTAAGTAGTAACAGACTCTACTGATGTAAAACCATAGCTGTGATCACTTGGAGAAATCAAATAAATGCTTCAAAACCCTCGAGTTCTTACTTTTTCTGGGAAGTCCAGCAGTTTCCCTGTTGGCCACACACAGAGATCTCCAGGTGACAGGGTGGCCCATCCCTTGTCGTGACTGCTGTGGGCTCCGGCTTTCCGGGAAGACGTTAACTTGAGGATGCTGATGGACGGCTTAAGGTAAAGGTACGCGTCACAACGTAGGCACTGGTAGAAGATTTCAGAGGTATTTATAATTTCTAGCAACTTTCGACAAAATTTTGTGCTTTCGTTGAGTTAGAAAGAGACAGGAGGTGGACCGTATGAAGTGTGCAGGTGGGCTGGGAGCGACTGGTGGGGGCAGAGAGGCACCCAAGGGCCCGGACCCCATCACATGATGTGGAAGCCAGGGAAGGAATTCCGATGCTGCTGAGAGCAGGCGTTCTGTGGGAACGTGATTGGCTTGTACTGTTTCTCCTTTCCTCGAGCCAAATTCAGTTCCAGAGAATACCCCTTAAAAGTTTCAGTACGTATCCTAAAACCAAGTAAGACTGGTAGACCTAATTTGTGGGAAACACAAAGAGGTTGACGTCAGCGGCCATAATGGGCTGTGGCCCACCCTTCACAGAGAAGTGGGTCCCTATGGGAAGACGGTCTCAGGTCTCTGCAGCGGGGAGGCCGTCCCTCTCCCAGGCCCTCGGGGGCCTCCGAGGGAGGGGAGCCGGTTCCCGGAATTCTGGGAATACTTAGGTCTGCTTCAGCGCGTGATGCCACCACACACGGGGCTGCTGACACCTGCTGCTCGGGGCACCCGAGCCGCTCAGCCAGTGCTGCGGCGCGACCGTCCTCTGGGTTTCGGGTTTGTCTCCCCAGCAGACTGCGAGCTCCTGGGGCAAAGGGTGCGTGTGGTCCCCTTCTGTATGTCCGGTGGCCAGCACAGGACTGCTCCCGTCAAGGTACATCCGAAAACGAATTGGTGGTTGGAAAGGGGCGGGGGTCACAGCAGAACCACTGGCTGATCTGAGGGTGTGTAGATCGTCAGCCTCCCAAACTGATGGACAGTTGTTCGCTTGGTGCTCTGCTGCTCCTGCCACCGAGAATCTAGCTGGGGATGCAGGTGACACAGTGAAACTTCTCCGAGATTGTTTCCTGCTCACTGCCCGTGTCCTTTAGCCCACGTTTTATTTGACCTCTCAAAGCTTTCAACGCTGTTCACACGTCCCTTCGTGAAACATGTGGTGTCTTTGGTCGCACACTCTCTCCTTCCTCTCCGGGGGAGGAGGTGGGGAGCTCCTCCTGTGTCTCCTTTGCAGGCTGACACCCCTCCCGGAGCCATGACGTGTTGGACTCAGGGACGCAGAAAGCCCTCTTCCTTTCTTCCTACTTCTCGGCAACGTCACACAAGCCCACAGCTTCGGCTGGCTTTCTGTTTTCCTATAGAGATTCCCAAACTCAAATCTCCAGCCCAGACCTCTGCTCCCAACGTCCACATCCCTTGGATCTTTCAGTAGCAACTCTCTCCAGGAGGACCAAATCCATGGTCGCACACGGACACACACGTGGAGCTGGGGCCTCCCTGGGCCCCCCGCGTTGATGAATAGCATTCCCGTGAGGGGTGTAAGTTAGAATTTAGGAATTGTTCTGGAACACCTGTCCTTTCCCTCACTCCCCAAGTCTGTGCTGTCACCAAGCCCTTTTGATTTTTTTTTAAATAATATTTATTTGGCTGTGCCAGGTCTTCGTTGCAGCATGTGGGAACTTCAGTCGCGGTGTGCATGTGGGATCTAGTTCCCCGACCAGGGATCAAACCCGGGCCCCCTGCATTGGGAGCGCAGAGTCCCAGCCACTGGACCACCGGGGAAGTCCCTGGTCCTCTAGATTTTTACCTCCTGTGTGTTCTTGAATCTACCTGTGCCTCTTCACATCTCTCACCTGCCATCAGGCCATTGTCTGTCTGTCACCCGGTCGGTACCTGGGCTCCTGATCTCCACGGTGGGTCCCTCGACCCCGTTCTCCACTGGCACCAGAAGGGTCTTTTTAAGATGCTGCCTGCTTGAAGCCATTAAAAAGAAAATAACAGAAGACGCTTGACGTAGGCTGTGTGAGGCCTGCATGGTCTGGCCCTTGACCCTCCCTGTCCCCTTTCATTCCAGCCACACTAGCCCTTCAGACGCCCAGGGAAGCCGTGTTCCCCTGCCTCCAGGCCTGTGCAAGTATGACCCTGGCCGTTCCCTGAAGGTAGGATGCTCTTCCTTGCATCTTTGTTGAGTTAGCTTCTATTTCCTGCATCAAATTTCAGCTCAGCCACTACCCTCTCTGCAATGCGTTTGCATACTTGTATATTCAGTGATGTGATTGTTCCATTGCCAAAGCGTCAACAAGGTCAGGTCCTTGCACAGCTGTAATCCTAACACGTGGCACAAAGGGCTTCAGCCAGTGTTCGTTGAGTGAATAGATGAGTACCAACGCCCGAAGAAGGAGACTTAGTGCTGAAATGCACAGTGCACTTTGGTGGTTCACGGTGAGATCAGAGACCTAGGGAAGCGGCACGAGCCAGGGGCAGGGAAAGACTGGGTCCCGCCGCTTCCTTGTTAATTCAAGGAATAATTTGGGCGATGGCTGGAGGCTTTTAATCACTGTGTTTTAACTTCATCAAACATGTTTTTAACATTCAGAGGATTTGGAAAGAATAGATTCATAACAAGCAGGGGGAAAAAATCACCCACAATCCCACCACGCCAAAACAGTTGTAATTGAGCGTTTAGTCTCCCTCCTTCCCACCCTGTCTTTGGCATGTTTCTCGGTTACCTAGTTCAGATTTTTTTTTTTTTATGGTAACTTTATTAGTTCGGATCTTTGATGTGTGTCCCAAACAGTCTGTAAGTGTTATTCGGTGCCCCTCGTGAAGAAAGAGTTTCACAGTGGAAGCCATCTAGGAGACGCCAGGTCTGATCAGAGTTAAACTGTCTGTCCTGCAGGACGTCTCAGAGTGTTACCAAAGTGGGATCCGGCTGCCCGCAGCTCAAAAGACAATAAAGAGGCAAGGTTAGTGGAAAGGAAAGTTTGCTTTATTTCGGAGGCCAGCGTGGGAGGGGACGGTGGGGGACAGACGCCTGTCCAAAGATCAACTCCCTCCCCCATGACAATCAGTGGAGAAGAGCTTTTATAGACAGAGGGAGGGGGCTTCAGGCAGAAACAGCACAGTCAGCTCTGACAGTCGTCTTGAGATCAGTCCTGCAGTGGTCTGGCCAGCATCATCTTGATTGTTTTAAGTACAGTTAGTAGTTAGTCTTTAGTTCCAGGGTCGGTTTGTTCCCATTTCTTTGAGGCCAGTTCCAGGAATTGTGACAGCTTATGTCATGACTGTGGTCTGGTCATCACGTAGTTCACTTCTTCCACCTAGTGGAGGTTTCAGTATCTATAAGACAGCTCGCAGGATATGGCTCAGGATATTATCTATAACCCTTGAGGAGGAACTAAAGGTCCTTGACTTTGTTTAATGACTAAACTATTGTTATTTGGTCTCCTTTGACTGTTTTCCTCTGTTTCTGCATTTTCTCACTTCTCTGATTAAACTTACTCTTTGGCTAAAGTTTTTCTACAGACAAGACTCAGGCTGAGGACATGGGGGGCAAGGGCCATAGGGTCCTGCTGTGTTTCAGGAGCCTCTTAGAAAGATGACATTTGTTGTAAGTCTCCGACAGATAGTCTGTGCCACGTTTCCCAAACGTCTGTAGCGGTGGAACTCTGTTGCGTTCTACAGCATACCGTTTTGTTGAAGTTTGTATGTGTAAATTGTATTTCCTTAATATATCCTGATGTTATAAAAGATGCAACAGTTGATGACGTTTGCTCACTGGCCCATCGTATGGGTGGCCTCTGATGTGCTTGCCATCAGATAGTGTTGTTTTGGTGAATAAGGAACAGATGGTTGGAAATCATAGAGTTTCTGAGCAGATTTGGTGACTCTGGTAGGGACTGTGGCCTGGGAGAGTGGGGCACCCCTGAGTCTGACTTTAGGCCAGAGCTCCTGGGATGAACAGTGACACCACTTTGGTGGCCCAGGGCAGCCACGGCATCACCTGAGAAGCCTCTCTTTGGGTGTATTCATTCAGTGCTCCCCTCCCGCGGGAACCCACCTCACCTTTCAGCACTGAGTGGTTCTGCAGTAGAGATGTACCGGCTGCCATGAAGGATGCTTTCCCCATTTCTGACGTGTACTTTGAGACTTCTAAGGCCCTTTTAGGGAACTGCCTTCTCCCCTTTCTATTACTTCTGACCACGGTCCACCCGCACCTCCACGACGTGGCCAGTGTCCTATATGGAAAAAGTCCCATCTAAATCTGAAAGATGGGGACTAAAGCTCTTCAGGTGTCATCTTCCACGGGGTTAATAGGGAATAAAGCATTCGAAAATAAAAACACCAGCGGGGGAGGGCTTCCCTGGTGGCGCAGCGGTTGGGAGTCCGCCTGCCGATGCAGGGGACACGGGTTCGTGCCCCGGTCCGGGAGGATCCCACATGCCACGGAGCGGCTGGGCCCGTGAGCCATGGCCGCTGAGCCTGCGAGTCCGGAGCCTGTGCTCCGCAACGGGAGGGGCCACAACAGTGAGAGGCCCGCATACCGCAAAAAAAAAAAAAAAAAAACCCACCAGGGGGTAATGGAGGCCACCTAAATCGGAATCTCTTCCCACATTCTGAGAACTGTTCAGAAAAAGAACAAACAAAACCACCTATAGCCCAGACCTACAGTGTAACCAGGAGAGACCAAAGATCACAAATCTCAATGAGAGGTCAGTGAGAAAACAAACATCTTGGACTAGCAGAGTTGCCAGGGAATCTCACACCAGAATGTAGACCCAGGTGAGGACTGCACGGAATAGAGGAAACGTCATCAACTAGGGTTCACACCCGTAAGGACAGACCGACCCTCAGAGGAAACGTGAGGGCCGGTGGGTGAGAGTACTGGCCGCTTCGGAATCAAGGGGGAGAGACTGAGAAAGTTCTGAGACCAGAGGTGCAGAAGCCCCGCTTCCGGAGAAGAGGGAAGCACCCTGGAAACGGGAGGTTCCCGGAGGCCTGGTGACGAAGGGAAAGAAAGGAGCCGCTAAAATAAGGGCCCTGTTCGAACGAGGTACTGTCAGAGAATCAGATAAACAAAGCTGCCTAACCTATAGGTGACCAAACCAAGATGGAAAGAAAGCACAGACACAGCGTGAGACACGATAGGAGGCAGGAAACGATCACAGTGAAGGAAAAAATGTAAAGCAGTGCTACTTCGAACAACCTTATGCAAATAAACCTGAAAAACCTAGACAAAATGGATAATTAGCCAAAACTGACCCCTGGAGAGACGGAGATTTTAAACAGACAAATATCCATAAGAGAAATAGAAGAAAGTAATCAACGTGCCAGGTCCGTATTGCTTTCATAGAGGAATTCTTGCAAACTTTTAAATTTCAGATCATCTCAATGCTACTTAAACTGTTTCAGATCACAGCAATGGAAGGAAAACTTACAAATTCTTTTTTATGAAGTGACTGTAGCAACGTTTTCTAAACCAGATAAAGCCTGCATAAATACAGATCTACAGACAACCAAAGCAGAAGTGCGAATAAAGCAATAGCAAACATCTAATGTCGCATAAATGTAAACTAATGTACAGTTGACCGTTAAACAATGTCGGGGTTAATCCACCTATAATTTATAGTTGGCCCTCCACATCTGTGGTTTCAACCAACTCGGACTGTGTTGTACTGTAGTATTTTGTTTGTTTTTATTTTTTTAATTTTTAATTTAAATTTTGTTTTATATTGGAGTATAGTTGACCTACAAAGTTGTGTTAGTTTCCGGTGTACAGCACAGTGATTCAGTTATACGTATACATAGATCCATCCTTTTTCAGATTCTTTTCCCATACAGGCCTTTACAGAGTACTAAGTAGAGTGCCCTGGGACAGCAGGTCCTTTGAGTATCTGTTTTATGTACAGTGGTGTGTATGTGTTAATCCCGACCTCCTAATTTACCCTCCCCACCCCACCCTGTGTGTAGTATTTACTACTGAAAAATATCTGCATATGAGTGGACCCTCGCAGTTCAAACCCGTGATATTAAGGGGTCAACCGTACTCCATGACCCAGCCAGGCTTCCGTGTCTGGGGGAATGAGTCAAACCATCATCCCGAGTGGTCCGAGTCTTCAAGCGTCCTCCCTGTTTTGGTTGCTGTAGTTTTGCGTTAGCTGTTGCTGTTGCGCATGGACGTACTAAGAGGTGCCGCAGGGGACCCCGTGGGTTGCAGACATAACCCTTCTTGTCCCACTGTGTGGCCACAGCCCACGCTCCCCTTGGTCATTGGGACCCACCCGTCCAGCCAGTAGAATAAAGCCTACTGCTTCCTGGTGGTTTGGGGGCAACAGGGACCCCAGGGGCCAGGTGGCCGTCCCACCTCACTCTGAGCAGGACCATCGCTCCATTTCCTCCGGTGGAAGCGCCCACCCCCACCCGCCTAGGATCTAAGACCTCCAAACATGCAGAGCTCACAGCTGCTGGGATGGGATGTAAAAACTCTGTGCGCAGGCCCTTGGGTGTAATGGTGAGAGGAGCCACCCTGCCTGTCATTTCTGCACCTGTGTGTGCTGACCATGGGGGTGACACCACCACACAGTGGATGCTGGCTCAAAGCGTGGCCTGCACCCTGTAATACAGAACCTGTCCTTTCGGGGTCCTTCCCCCCCAGGGGTGTGGTAACTGCATTTTCAGGAAGCCCTTCCACCTCTGAAGTGGACCAGCTAGTCCTTAGTGATGGTGGATCTATGGTGAGACCGGTTAAGGTTTGCTTTTTGTTATTTTAATTCTGTTTCTTGGACACACGGTTCGAAAGTCAAAACCGCATAAGAAGCTGTTTTCAGGGGAGTTCTCTCGTGGTCTAGTGGTTAGGATTCCACGCTTTCACTGCCGTGGCCCGGGTTCAGTCCTTGGTCGGGGAACTGAGATCCCTCAAGCCACATGGCCAAAAGGAAAAAAAGCAAAGCTCTTTTCAGAAATTGTCACTTCACTGCTCTCTCCATCCTTATCTCCATCCTGGGGGCTCCGTGTAACCATTTGTGTTCCTTTCTAGGTTGATCATTCCCATGTGTCCTTTCACAGAGTTAAGCAAAGATACACAGAGTTCTTCCCAGCCTTTCCTCCACAAAAGGCAACACAGGGTGTGCATTTCTGCGCTTGCAGTCACTCCGGTGTTACCAATATATTGGCCCCGCTGCACCCCACTGGCCCAGCTCTGTGATCCAGACTGGACTCTACCTCATCTGCCGCCTGGCATGATGCTTCGCTTTGTCGCTTTGTCGATGGAGGGTGCGTGGGGGGCACTGCCGGAGGAGGATTTTCTTCCAGGTTCGGTAGGCGGCTGACTTTTTGGCACTGTGTGCATCTGGCCAGGCTTTACCGCTCGCCGACCCAGGAAGTGGTTCCCTGCCCCAAACCTCAGCACCCTCGCCCGCCCAAGGTGGGAGGTTTCCTGCCTGCTGCTGCTGCCTGAGGTCCCCGCCTGCCTTTGACTTGGTGACTGTAGGCCCTTTGGAGCCCAGGGCACACAGCCGGCTGCAAGCAGAGCTCCGATCAGCGTGAAGTGCGGTCTTCGGAAGGGCCCACGCCCCACAGTGTGTCTCTTTCAAGGGTATTTTTTTGAGAATCCTTTTTCTATCCCTTCTTAGTATTGAATCCCCCCTAAATAGTTTAAAAGTCTTTGTATTAAACCTTCCCTGATCAAATCACCCTGAGGTTTCTGTCCCCTGGACTCTGACGGATGCAAAACTGGTGCCGTGAGTGGTGCAAGAAGATAGCCCCACAGTGATGAGGGGATTCGGGAGCTACTTGTGGGGAGGCCTGGGCTTGAGTGCATCCCGTGGGAGACAGGATGCTGGCAGTCCAGGCGTGCAGTGGCTGTCATCTGTGATGACTGGATGAAGTGTCACTGAAGTGAACGCCTTTGGAGCCTCAGGAGGGCTGCCCTTGAGGGTGACGACAGTAATGACAACGGCTAGGACCTCTGTGTGGGGCAGGATCTGCTGACACCAGGTTAGGGTGAAGGAAAGTGCAGCGTTTATTGCAGTCCCCAAGCAAGGAGTCAGGTAGCTAGTGCTTAAAAGGCCCAAAGTCCCACAAGGCTTTCAGGGAAAGGTTTATAAAGACAAGGTGAGTGAAGGGGTTTGTGGGGCGTGGTCAGTTCGTGGACATCTTTCTGATTGGTTGGTGGTGAGGTAATTGGGAGTCGGCATAATCGACCTTCTGGTTCCAGCTGGTCTGGGGTCTGTGCGCTTGCGGGCAGCAGGCAGTTAACTTCTCCCACCTGATGAGGGTTTCAGTAGCTGCAAAACAGCTCAAAGGACATGAGTCAGAATATTACCTATAGCCCTTTAGGAGGAACTAAAGGTCCTTGACTTCGGTTAATGGCTAAACTGTTATTATTTTGTCTCGCTTGACTGTTTGCTTTTCTTTCTGCATTTTTTCACTTCTCTGATTAAATGTATTCTTCGACGGAAGTTTTTCTACAGACAAGAAAAGGCAGGCAGAGGACATGGGTGTTGGTCCTGTTCTAGAAAGACCCCATAGTGTCCTGCTCGGTCACAGTAGTATTCCGGTAGGTCCTGTAGCCTTAGCTGGCATCAAAGCCATAACGAGAGAGAGGTTTGAAAGGGGAAATACCTCTGCATCAACTTCAGGTCTGAAGGCCATCCTTTACCCCACGGTCTTCCTTCTCACTTTGCTGGTTAAAACCCATTTTGCATGTCATGGACTCAAGCTAAACTCATTATCTTTAACACCCATAAGGAGCTAGCGTAATACAGCTCTGATGTATGTTGAGCATTTATTCTCTTAAAAAACATCTCTGCTCTCCACAGGAAAAGTGTTGTGACGAAAGGCTGCTTTATCTCACAAACTGGGTTCATACGCTTAACCGGACTTTGCATCCAAGTTGGGGAGGTACTTACTCATCCACATTGGGCGGGACCAGCCTTCATTCTATAGAGTATTTCTTAGTCAGTGGCACCCCAAATGGCCCTTTCCTTGTGACCTGGAGTCCAAACCGGGATGTCTGACACCTTTGGCTAGACTTCCTGAAAACCCACTGCTGTCGGCCTTTTGTAACCAACAGCCAGGACGGGAGTTGTTTGTAGGGCAGTGCTGGGCACATACAGTTTACACACTGCAACCTGGCCAGCGAGAGAATATTGGATCTTCAGGAAAAGAAGAAAAAGAAAAAAAAAAAAAACTATTAATTACAGTGTATTGCAGGGAAAAAATACAAAATGAGGTCCTCAGACGAGTTTCACTTGGTTATCTCTCTTACAAATTACAACTGGGAAAAAAATGAATTTGAGTAAATGCCAAGTTCTATTAAGTAATTAAGAGGAGTGGGACTTCCCTGGTGGTGCAGTGGTTAAGAACCCACCTGCCAATGCAGGGGACATGAGTTCAAGCCCTGGTCCGTGAAGATCCCACATGCCGCGGAGCAACTAAGCCCGTGCACCAAAACTACTGAGCCTGAGCTCTAGAGCCCACGAAATACAACTACTGAGCCCACGTGCCACAACTACCGAAGCCCGCGCACCTAGAGCCCGTGCTCCGCAACAAAGACAAGCCACCGCAATGAGAAGCCCGCACACCGCAATGAAGAGTAGCCCCTGCTCGCCACAACTAGAGAAAGCCCGCGCGCAGCAATGAAGAGCCAATGCAGCCAAAAATAAATAAATAAAATTTATTTTAAAAAATCAAGAGGAGTAATTGTCCTTAAAAGAGAAAAGACACAGCAATTACCAATAATTTTTGACTTAATGCCGACTCTCCATGGTCCTGTAATCGGCATTTACAGCATCCAGGAATGACGGAAAGAGGATTTTTTCGTGCGTTTCATTCTCCCCATGGTGTGTGAATATATAGGCCTGTCCCTTCTTGGAGGCAGGCAGGGTAGAGTTGATAAGTGAACAGATGTGGAGAGCAGAGCTGATATCAGTCTCTGCCTAGGAAATCACAGTGTGGTCCGCTAGATATTGTTACTGAGCTTTAATGGCGAGCAAACTTTATTCTTTATCAGCTCATGCTGAGTGAGCACTGAAAGCTTTTTGAAACGCAGGGACCGACTTGGGGCCTGAGCTGTCTCTACCTCCCGGGATCAGTGGGTGAACCATTAAGATGAATTCTCCCCCATAACGCTTCATTATCTGGTTTGCAGCCCCACAGTCACTGGCTTAAAAGGATTACAAAAAAAATATTGTTGTTGGTTTCAAAGAAATGTTAGTGCTGAGTGCCAAACGCCTTTGCAGGGGCTCCCAGGGTTTTCTGGCAAGAAGCTGACTGCAGAGCTTCTCGACAATGACCCAGCGGATCTCGCTGTGCGTCAGGATTCCGCTACTGCAGGCATCAGGGTGATGGACTATGCATCCCCCAGTATGTTTCCTGGGAGTTATTTGTTTGAGTTGAAGAAGAATAGTCCACAGTAAGTCCCTTCAGCAAGGACTGGCATCGCATCTTCCTTTAGGGCAGTTTCCCATGAGTTAAGGATGCTGGCTCTGCCACTTGGGCATCTTGAAATAAGATTTCAGGCTCTACTGGCTTTTGTGCAAACAGATAAGACCCAGTGAGTGAATGTGCTTGTTTGGCTCTTATATTACAGCAGTTGCTTTGGGAATGCTGGCCGTTTCAACACAGCGTTTGTTGCATGTTATTTTAACATGCTTTTCATACTGTAATAGTGGGGGACACACGCTCTAGAACTTGGTTGAATCTTAGGTTCCTTTGGCTTTTGAAGCATAAGGAAAAATCAGAGGTATTTTGTTTTTGTCGTTGTTAATGCGGTTAAAATTTCAGCTCTCCTGAGATTTTGAAAAACTGTTATCACTAGGACCAAGTCTCAACTTAAGAGCCCCTATTTTTAGACTCTTTTTTTTCAGGGCTGGTAGACCCTGAAGTCTACAGTGTGTAGCGTGGGAGGAGAACTAAATGTTAGACCACTTAATTTGCATAAAAATCCATGTTTTGTGTTGATTTCATCATCTGATAGGTGAGGAAACTGGGCCTCTGGAATAGGACGTGCCTTGCCCGAGGGCTGGCGGTGGAGGAGGATGATGAAGGGGATTGGTGAAAACGCATCACTGAGCAGACGGACCTCTCAGACACGTCAGTCCGAGACATTCAGACTGACAATCCCACAAAAGAAAGAAGAGCCAGGACACACGTAAAAGGGGCACCTAAGTACCAAGAGCCATGCTTGACCCTCCTTGCAACTTGACCTAAGGGTGTGTCACCCCATCGAGCTGGCAGAGGTGGAGAATGACACCAAGGCCTGATGGGGTTTCTGACCTCCGTCAGGGTAATTTCACCTTACTTCAGGTCAGCCAGTAATGGGGGCGAGTGATGACAGAGAAGGAGGTCATTTTTCACCCGCCCAGTCTTGCCTTGCCGCCTTCAGGAAGGCAGCGCAGCCGGGGGGATGAGGACACAGGCCCAGGAGCCAGCCGGCGGGGCCCGGAGCCTGGCTTTGCTGTTTAGGACTGCGAGCTTTCAGTGCCTGTGTTTCCCACTTGCAAAATGGGCATAAAGTGTCTGAATTCACAGGCTCGTTTAGAGGATTAAATGATATTGACACACGTGAAGCACGTGAGCCAGCCAGTGTCTGGCATAGAAGGGCACTCATCCAATCTGGTTGCTTGGGGCTCAGTTGACCTGCATGGCAGGTGTGACTGGCCCCTAAAGTGATGACCCTTTATGTTTATACTGTTCCTTATAGTGTTTTCCTTGACACTTGGAAGGTATTTTTATTGGTTGGGGGCTGCCGTAAGAAACCCCCAAATGTCAGTGGCTTCATACAGCACATATTTGTTGCTCCTGTTAATATTCAACATGGGTGTCCCTATTCCGTGGCTGGCTTTCCTCCTTTGGAGGAAAAGACCAATATTCAAAGACCTAGGCCTTTCCTATCTCGTCCCGCCGCCCACTAGGGCCGAGTCCTCTGCTTCCAGCTGGTGGAAGAGGAGGCAGCAGAGAATGACCACTCATTTCTTAAAAGCTAGAAGGAAGCCATTGATTCTAAACCGTAGCAGGAGCCCTGGGTGCGTGGGCTATGAGACACGGCCCCAGCCCCGTGGTCGCTGTTAGGCCCTGTTTATTGATGTTGCCATGTGCCAAGAATCACAGGCCCTCATGTCTTAGTCTGCAAGGGCCGCTCTAACAAAGAACCACAGACCGGGGGCTTAAACAGTCTACTGCCTGCCACTTCTGGTGGCTAGAAGTCCAAGATCAAGGTGTTGGCAGGGTTGGTTCCTTCTGAGGGCTGAGAATCTGTCCCAGGCCTCTCTCCCAGCTTCTGCAGTTTGCTGGCCTCTTTGGCCTTCCTCGGCCTGTAGAAGCGTTAACTTGATCTCTGTCTTCACCCTCACATGGCATCTCCCTGTGTGCACGTCTTTGTCTACATTTCTCCTTCTTGTAAGGGCACCGGTTGTACTGGGCTAGGAGTCTACACCACCCCACTATGACCTCTTCCTAACTTAGCTCATTACACCTGCAACACAATGCAATAGGAAACCCTCATTCCAAATAAGGTCACATTCTCAGGCGCTGGGGGTTAGGATTTCAACAAATGAATTTTGGGGGACACAATTCAACCCATAACACCTCGTTACCTTTGTGGCTTTCAACAAGCCAGTGACTTGCATGTTTCCGTAATAAAGTGGACAAATACACGTCAAAAAGGAAGGAAGTAGTAGTGGACAACATAATTTAGTGTATGAGACAACATTATTCTTTGAGGGACACCTCTCTTCTTGCAGGTATTTGATGTCTGGACAGTGAGGTGTCAGCCAACTTCTCTCAGCAGGAAATGCACTGGTGATAACTGTGCATGATTTATCTGTGAGCCTTCAGTTAGGACGCTGATGGCTACGAGGCAGGAACCTTGACTAGACTCTCATTTTTCACATGACTGACTATTGACCTTGTAACCTTAGGACAGGAGACAACGCCACCCCTTTCTTCTAATTCTGTGTTTGTAAATGTCTCCATGACCTTCCCCGGTGTATGGCTTTCACGCTGAGGGGTGTAGGAATAGTTTCCTACTCAGAGGATGTGCCAGAGGCCCAGAGCCAAGCATCCTGGTATGCTAACACCAACACGATGGCCACACAAGAGTGCCAGATTATTTGCTGGTAGGTCATGTATGAGAACCAGTTGTACTGACATGATCATACAGAAGGACATTCAGAGGTACTCGGTGAGAGTGTTTTAAGTATGAAATGTGGAAATTCTGTGTGTAAAGCAAACTTTAAAAATGGCATCCTATTTCTCAGGGCTAATACTCAAGTATAAGATGGAAATCTCAGTGTGTAACCATTTTTTATTTTTATATTATTACAAGAAAAACATTGATCATTTGCTGTGGTAGATGCTTTTGTAAGGATTTAGTTAATCCTCACAAAAGTTCTGTGAGGTAAGTGATATTATACTCATTTTTACAGATGAGAAAACTGAATTTAGAAACTGGCAAAGTTGTAGAACTCCAAAACTTTTCCCATTGTACATGCTACTAGAGTACGTAGAAATTATGCCTTAATGTTTTTCTAATTTTTGTTTTGGAAACTGTGTGCCACTGAATTTCTCACTTGTTTAATTTAGGGAGGATCCAACCAAATTAGGATCCACTAAAGAGGAACCAGCACATTATCGGATGACTTGATTGGACTGACTACATTTCTTTTGGCCAAAATGTACACAAGCTCAAACTTAAAACCCAGCATTGGCACTTTTTCTTTGTTTCACCCGCAGAGTTAATTCACAAAGGCACTTGTTACCAAATGCCTTCTCGAGAAGCTGAATGCTGAAA
Organism: Aethalodelphis obliquidens; assembly: GCF_003676395.1. Classification (NCBI taxonomy): domain Eukaryota; kingdom Metazoa; phylum Chordata; class Mammalia; order Artiodactyla; family Delphinidae; genus Aethalodelphis; species Aethalodelphis obliquidens. The sequence continues at coordinate 68,576 of NW_020838030.1, read as the reverse complement.
CTGGCAAATACTGACCACTGATGAAGAAACCAGGTGAAAAGCCTTTAAAAGTGAAAGACAAAAAGAGAACACATTGCAGAAGATGCCTGCAAGTACAGGTATTTTGCAACCAAGAAAGTTTTTGAGCTCTTTTTTCCCTGATGCTATGTCATTGATCGGGATAGAGTAGGATAATCAAATAGTCAGTTTAGAAATCCCACTAGGGGATTAAAGACACAGAGGGAATTTTAAGGGAGTTTGGGAGACTGTGTAAGCTAATGACCACTCAAGAGAGGAATCCAGTAACCTAGCAAGGATCTACACGACCTTGAAGGAAGACAGGTGCCTCCAAGCGCCAGGCACACTCAAGCCAGAAACCCTGATAGTTAAAGCACAAGACAAGAGACATGGGGTCTGAATCTTGTTACATGAAGTCAGGGAGTTAATCATCCTTTAAGAATAGCATTTCTGTGTGTAGCCAAGACAGAAATATAGGTGAAAAGGAAAGAAACTAGCCGAAATGGGACATTATACTGAAACCTGAGATTAATTACCATATTTTAGTCTATGTTACTACCCTTTTGCTAATATAAATATGAATTAAATAGCGCCATGACAGCCCTGGTCAGACCATATAGGGTCACAGGAGGAACTAATGATGTAAGCCTTGACGTTTGCCTAAGAATGAGGAAGAAGGTGGTCTTCTCCCCTCCCCACTTTTTCTCGGACGATAAAGATGTAGTCCTCTTGGTTCTCAGGGCTCAGTTCTCTTGCCAGCCCGCTTGTATCTCTCACAAGCGTCCTATGCTAACAGACTCACTCTTTACCTATCACTTTGCCTCACACCGACTTCCTTCTGCAACCAGACAAAAGAAGCTGAGCTTCAGTTAAGTCCTAACACCAGGTGAGAGGTTTTAGTTAAAAGACAGTGGGTTCGCGTCCACATCTGCGATGCAGGAGTGGGGGTTGAGTCCCAATGTGAGTTTTGGCTGGGTTCGAGTCCCTCCCGAGAAGGACTGCGTTTTCATCAAGTCTTTACCCAAACAAGTGTACCTTTTATTGGGTCTGGCACAGCACGTTGAGCTGAATGCGTTTCCCACTGCTCTCTGAATATTGACGGCGGCAGAGAGCATTTCCAATGAGAAAAAGGCGTATTGTTACTGCCCTGTAAATGCGACAGGCAGGGCGCAGGCACAGGTGAGGAGGGCCTTCAGGGCATCGCTGGGTGTGGGGAGGGGGGCGCCCTCCCTCCTATCCCGTCCCTGCCACCGGTCCCAGCTCCAGCTTCTCCCCCACCCTTGCCCTTCAGGTTGGCGTTTCCCAGGGACGTAGTAACTACAGGGTCTTATCCAGACCTCTCTGGTGGAATATCTCTTTCCTTTTCTTCTCCCCACCCCCCATATATGTGACTAATACGTAAGCTATGAAGCAAAACCAAAGGAATCCTCACTAATCACCCACTTAAAGCAAGGACCGTAACTCGTGTGTGCGCTCCCTCCAGAGATAACCAATATCGTGAATTTCCCCCACCCCCCGCTTTGTAGTTCCACCATGTCCTCGTCGCCCCAGCTGGCGAGAGAGAGGCAAGTGGAGGCAGCTGGGCCACCGCTTAGGTTCCGGCTCCCAGAGACGCTGCCCCGGCTGGTAATTTACGGCATTTAGGCAAAACCACTGCAGGTGTTTGAAAACAGCACGCCGCCGCCGCCCAATCGCGAAGCCGCCCATTCGCGAAACCGTCAAGATTGGCCGCGGCCCCGGGCAGCGCCCGAGGCCGCGCAAGCGCGTTGGCGGCCGGCGGGCCGACGCAGATGGGTGGCGTCATCGGGAGGCGCGATCCCGGGGCAAGTGACTGAGGCGCTGTGAAAGCAGCGGCGGCGGCGGCGGCGGCGAGAGCGGCTCGGGACGGCATGAGCGGCTGCGGGCTCTTCTTGCGCTCGGCGGCGGCGGCGCGCTTGGGCCGTGCCCTGGTGGCTTTCACCGCGAGTCGGCGCCCGCTGCGCACCAGTCCACCGAGCCAAGCTTTCGCCAAGGAGCTCTTCCTGGGCAAAATCGAGAAGGTAACGCCGAGCCCCGGCCGGCCATTGCCCTTCCTCCTCGCCTTTTGCCCTTTGCGGGAAGGGCCCGGTCGAGCCTGGTTAGAGTCCCCACACTTGCCTTAGAAACGCACCTGCGGGCGGGTGTGCTAACCCTGTGGCTCTGAGGAGCTATGGTTTTGACCTGTGTTCGAGGTAACGCCTGCCGGGACACCCTGGGAAACCCTAGGCGAGGTGGTCGCTAAGTGATCCGCAACTCAACACTCCGGCCGCGAACTGGGGGGGCTGGAGGGGGTTTCCGGTTTCCTGTTTCCTAAGCACAGACCATGCCGCTCCTCTCTCTGTTGGCTTCCACGGCCGAGTCTCAACGGCTCACCCCACCTTTCAGGTTCCCCAGAAGCCCGGCTCAAAGGTGCCTTCCCCGCCCGTCCCTTCCACGGGTCGCACGACCTAGTGTTACTAAGCACTCACCGGACTCTTATAGTCAGAAGGCTTGGATTTGACCTTGACTCTGTGACCTTGAGTCCGAGTTCTTTCAGCGTTAAAACGGAGCTTGCGATGTGTTCTGCGTCTCAGATGTGTTGTAACGAGACGTATATACGTGGAAATGCTTTTTAAACTGTTAAGATGCGGTACAGGTTCATGAAGCAGCAGAATGAGTAATCGGTGCTGGCGTCAACACCTGCTAGTATTGTGACCTTGGGCTAATAGCTCCTGTGAAGTGCCTCAGTGCTCTCATACAGAAAATAGGAGTAAAAACAGCCCTTGCCCCCTCCTACAGGTGGCCCACAAGCCAAAGAAAAATGTGTGTAAAGTGCTTTGAGCTTGGCTGGAATGTTGACTGATTCTGTATTACTTTAGAAGTTATTCCCTGGTTTTTCTAGGACATTCTCTAAGGTCGTCAGGCACAGATGCAGACACTCTGACTGGAGTAGTTTGCCCTGCTAGAAGTACGAAGCTAGGTCTTAAAAGTTAGGGAAGCCGTTTCCTCCAGAACCTGGGGCTGTGTGGTGCTCTGTCGTGGGACCCCCGTGGCTCCCAGCAGCTTGGGGAAGAAAGAACACACATTTCTCTGTTACCGACCAGGGTTCTTGGCCTTCCCCAAGAAATAGAAATTTACTAGAGGCCAGACAAGAAATTCAGGCAAGGCTTTAACGGGGCCTCTGCTGCAGCAGGTGGGAAGAAGAACAAACAGCATGTTCCCTTGCTTGCTCAATCCCTGAGAGGGGCAAACTGGTTTCTAATATGGGGTGAGGGTAGAAATGTGTCCAGGGGTCAGGCCGGAGGGGTGGCTTAGGTGTTTTGTCCACCCCTTAGGTGGTGGTGTGTGCAGGGGGCATGTGGGGTACCCTGTTTTTGCTCCAGGCTCTTCAAAAGTGGCAGTTGTGTTTTTTTTTGGTCTTTTTGTATCTGTTGGATCCAGAATTTGCCCCAACTGCGCATGCACGCAGTTATTTTTAGTCCCATACAGCTTCTTTGTGTTTTGTTGCTCAAGGAGAGGTGTGTCCAAGTGCAATGATTACAGCACTGCAGCAAAGAGTCCCAGGTCCCAGCCTGTCTCATTTCATGCTCCTCTTTCTCCAAACCTATGGCGCCACCTCCCCCATCCGCACTCTCACCTGTCGGCTTTGCCTCCTGTTTCACTGAGAAAATACACGCAGTCAGGTAAGAACTTCTACCACCACGTTTACCCCCTCCTCCCCACATGTGTGCCCGTGTGGTCTGCGTTCTCTGCATTGATGTGGGGAACCGTCCACTCCCAGCAAAGGCCAACTGTACCCCAAGCTTTCTCAGCTACTCAAGGACATTGATTCCTTCTTGGCTCCTTGACAAGTCCAAACATTAGACAGCATTTCCAACCAGCTCAGTCGGAGTTGAAGTTTTCTAAGGCTTAGTCTGTGGACTTCTCTTTTCATCTACAAGCATTCCTCTGATAATCTAATTCAGTATCGTGCTGTCAGTATCCTGAGGATGCACATTTATTTCTCCAGCTGAGATTTCTCCCTGAACTCCATACTCTTCATATCTACCTTTCTACTCAAAAGCTGCACTTGGATGTTACTAGGCATCGCCAGTCTAGCCCACCCAAAGCTGAGCTCCTGGTCTGCCCACCCAATCCTGTCTTTCCTCCCGCTCTTCTTATCGGAGAGGGTGGTGACTCTGCTGTTCCACTTGTTCAGGTCAAATACCTGGAGTCAGCTTTGACACCTCCTGTTCTCATAAGCCACATCAAATCCAACAGCAAATGCCGTTTTCTCTACGTTCAGGTTCTATTTAGAATCTGACAGCTTTTAAGCACTTCCGCCGGTACCTCCCTGGTTCAGGCAGACATCGTCTCTCGCAGCATTGTTGGGGTTTGAGCAGCAACGTGGTATCCGAGATGCTTAGAATCTCGGAATAGAAGGAGACCTTCATGATCACGCAGGCTGGCAGTTGTCCCCCTGCCCTCAGTTGGACCCAGGCTGTTCCTGAGAGCACCCCCAGGGCTGCTGCAGGGACTAGTGGGGGAGTCAAGTGGGTGACTTTTCTCCCCGTTCACAGTCTCAGCCAGAGCAGCTTGGCTTGCATCTGTTTTGCATATTTGGTTTCTGCACTGGATTTATTTGAAAAACCGGTTGTACTTTCAAAAATTTGAAAAGTGCTGATGAAACTGAACCCATCGCCCATGAGGCACCCCATTTAGACTCTGAACACTGCCATCAGAAATTTGTTCTCACATGTGCATGAGATCTCTCTCCTGGGGACAGTTGTCCATTGGTTGCGGTTGAGACCACCTGGTTCCCAGCCTGTTCTCTCCTCTCACCTGGCTGCTCGCTGGTACCAGAATCATCTCCCTCTAACACAGCCATTGCACCAGGCCCAGGTGAGCCCGTGCAGGCCGGCGCAGTGGACGTGGCCTCTACAGTCGGCTAAAGAGCCGGCTTTGTTCTAAGCGGCTGCGGGGTGGTGACAGCTCAGTGTAATTTCCTTGTAGACCACCTTAGGGGCAGGGCCGAAGGTGGCCTGGAGGCAGGGATTCTTTTAAGTTTGGGCATGGCACCCACCTATCACCTGTACAGGTGGCCGGAAAGAAGAAAGTAGATTTGGGAGCCTGTAACTAGAGTGGCTGATTATTCACAGGGCTCGAGAGGAGACAGGACTCCTCTGCTTTGAAGACCTTTCTCAAGACGCTTGGTGAGAGGTGCTGTGAGGAGAGGCAGGGCTCCTGGGGGCGGCTTAGGGCCTGGGACATCACTTCTCAGCAGGTGTCAGTCAAATCCAGATACTCGGGTCATGCTGGCAGCTAACGGGGGTTGGAGCCCAAAAGCCAGAGGGCACAGCGGGATGATTTTAGGCAGCATATAGCCATGACCTGGTTGGGAATCCAGGGTCAGTTGGAAACATTGTCCACTCCTCTATCAGTTTGAGGTAGACTTGAAGCGGAGTCGCTTTCCAGGCTGTGGGGACAGGAGCAGAGCCAGTACCCAATACAGATAATTGCAGCTATTTCGTGTTCAGGACACCTCATCTCCTTTGAGCCTCACAGCTGCCTTCTGAGGCATCACCTGTAGCAGGAGAGAAACTGACACTGAGAAGGGGTGTGACTTGCCCATCACACATCTAAGAATCGGCAGAGCCAGGGCTGCATTCCGGTTGATCTGGCTCCTCGTCTGGGCCTCCTCTGGTGGCCCTGCTCAGCGCACGGAGCAGGGCTCATTAGGCGGGACGGGTGGGTGCTGGAGCGAGCAGCCAGGTGGGAACCCGGCAAGATGTCAGACCCGTGACCACAGTACGTTCTTGTCGGTGGCAGCATCTTTGAGCTCACAGGATAACTGAGGTGGATTTCTGTGTTTTGGTAAAGAGCTTGCTCATGCATTATCTTCCATGGTCCTCACAACGACCTTGAGTAAATATTACCTGCTCATCATAGGTGAGAAAACGGCAGTGTGGACAGGTGATGGGATGTGATTAAGGCTGCCCAGTTAGTAAGCTGCAAATCAGGGCTCAGACTGGGGTTTGAAATGTTAGTCCAGGCTCTCTGCTCCATGGGGCAAGCTGACCAAAATTAGGAACAATTTTGGGTCAGGGAGGAGGATGAACCAAGGTGCTGGAGTCTAACGCCATTCCTTGTCTTAAGCTCCTTCTGAAGTTTGCTTTCCGGCTCCTTCAGCGAGTAAGGCCCTGCCAGCCGATGTGGAAACTAGCAAGTCTTTTTCCTTCCCTTTGGGTTGATATTGCCACTATGGGAGGTTGCCAAAAATTAAATTTTTACTACATGTTTATCATTTTTAGAAAGAAGTTTTCCCATTTCCGGAAGTTAGCCAAGATGAACTTAATGAAATTAATCAGTTTGTGGGACCTGTAGAAAAATTCTTCACTGAAGAGGGTATGTATGATTTTCTTTACCATTAGCGATTTCCATTTTAATGGCAATGCTTTGATACTTATGTTAGGAGCAGTGTACGTTAATCATGGAGAAATAGTACTATTGACATATTTTGCTTAAAAGATCGTTCCAGGGCTTCCCTGGCAGCGCAGTGGTTAAGAATCCGCCTGCCAATTGCAGCGGACACGGTTTGAGCCCTGGTCCGGGAAGATCCCACATGCCGCGGAGCAACTAAGCCCGTGCGCCACAACTACTGAGCCCGCATTTTACAACTACTGAAGCCCGCACACCTAGAACCCGTGCTCTGCAACAAGAGAAACCACCGCGATGAGAAGCCCGCACACCGCAACGAAGAGTAGCCCCTGCTCACCGCAACTAGAGAAAAGCCGGCACGCCGCAATGAAGACCCAACGCAGCCAAAAATAAATAAGTCCAACTGCTCTTTAATTATATGATATCTAGTTCAGTGCCCCTCCCCCCCTTTTTTTTTTTGGCTGCATGTGGGATCCAGTTCCCCGACCAGGGATTGAACCCAGGCCCCCTGCATTGGGAGCACAGAGTTTAAGCCACTGGAGCACCAGGGAAGTCCCGACTTTAGTGCTTCTTAATGTATCTATGGTGAAGGACCACTTGAAACATTTCAAACTGTTGCAGGCTAACACTTTTGTAAAATACAATAAAAATGAACAATTCGAAAAATGGAATTAAAAAAACATACAAAATACATCAATCATGTGCTTGGTTGTGTGGCAATGTAAAATTGCTGTAAATGTTTCTGAAGGTTTAAGCTTGATTTCTGTACTTAGCTTGTTAGGAACCAGGCATGATCTAGGGACCAGACCATAGGTTGAGGGCACCAGTGTGGAGTGCAGGGTCCCTCACTCAGGGGTCACCGCCCTTAGTGAGGGTAGTGACCTCTGCCTACGGGAGTCCCTTGGGGGGTTGAGCAATGACAGATTGACAGCAGTGCTTCCCCACCGCTCAGGACCCCAAGGAGTTTTGTTTGTGTGGGTTTTATCTATCAACTGGTGCCCTTTGACAAATTAAAACTGAGGAATTTTTAAAATGCTGTGTTCATTTATTACTTCATTTAAAAATAATAAGCCCATCACATGTTAACATAAACAATGTCTTTTTTCAGTTATTAAACTACTTTTTTTATTTTATTGGAGTGTAGTTGATTTATAATGTATTAGTTTCAGGTGTACAGCAAAGTGTTTCAGTTATACATATATTCATTCTTTTTCAGATTCTTTTATAGGTTATCACAGATTACTTTTTTAACAAGATTTTATTTTTTTTATAAATTTATTTTTTGGCTGCGTTGGGTCTTCGTTGCTGCGCACGGGCTTTCTCTAGTTGCAACGAGCAGGGGCTACTCATTGCGGTGACTTCTCTTGTTGTGGAGCATGGGCTCTAGGCACGCAGGCTTCAGTAGTTGTGGCTCACGGGCTCAGTAGTTGTGGCACGCAGGCTTAGCTGCTCTGCGGCATGTGGGATCTTCCCAGACCAGGGCTTGAACCTGTGTTCCCTGCGTTGGCAGGCAGATTCTTAACCACTGGCCATCAGGGAAACCCTATAACAGATTATTGTGTAGAGTTCCCTGTGCTATACAGTAGGTCCTTGTTGGTTATCTATCATATATAGTAGTGTGTGTATGTTAATCCCAACCTCCTAATTTATCCCTCCCTCCCACGTTTCCCCTTTGGTAACCATGAGTTTGTTTTCGATATCTGTAGGTCTGTTTCTGTTTTGTAAGTTCATTTGTATCATTTTTTTTTAAATTAGATTCCATATAAGAGTGATATTTGTGTTTCTCTGTCTGACTTACTAGACTTTGTATGATAATCTCTAGGTCCATCCATGTTGCTGCAAATGGCATTATTTCAATTTTAGTGATATTCCATTGTATATTACTGAGCAATATCCCATTGTATATGTGTAATATTCCATTGTATATGTGTACCACATCTCTTTTTAAAAAAATAAATTTATTTATTTATGGCTTCGTTGGGTCATCGTTGCTGCGCGCGGGCTTTCTCTAGTTGCGGCGAGCGGAGGCTACTCTTCGTTGTGGTGTGCAGGGTTCTCTTTGCGGTGGCTTCTCGTTGTAGAGTATGGGCTCTAGCCTCACGGGCTTCAGTAGTTGTGGCACACGGCCTCAGTAGTTGTGGCACAGGGGCTTAGTTGCTCCACAGCATGTGGGATCTTCCCAGACCAGGGATCGAACCCGTGTCTCCTGCATTGGCAGGCAGATTCTTAACCACTGCACCACCAGGGAAGTCCACCACATCTTTATCCATTCCTCTGTTGTTGGACATTTTGGTTGCTTCCATGTCTTGGCTATTGTAAATAGTGCTGCAATGAATAAACAGTGTTTTTGATGAAGAGTGGCATTGTTCTACAGTTTCGCAAATTTTTTGGCTTATTGGAAGATGCTGGATTCTTATATCTGTTTCTACATTTAATCTGTGATACAAACCACATAGGCCCTGGAAGACTCCACTGTAGGCTCATGAGAGAACTAGGATTAAAAAGGCAAAGAGCATCTTTCTTTTATTAAAATAGTTTTCTCCTGTGGACTCCCTGGAAGTCTGGCAGGTCCCCTGGGCACCCTTTGAGAACTGCTGATCTACAGAGCTATCATGTTTCTAGTTTTAAAAGTTGCTGAGTTGTGTATAAGTACGTTTTGTTTCTATTTTTGTTCTAGTGGTTATCTTACTACTCCTATCTATTTTTAGTTCCTTAGTTCCTTGTTCTTCTATTTATACTTACTATCTGGTTTGTCAGGCTTTTCTTTTTTTCTTACAATTTTTATTGAGGTATAATTAATTTACAATAAATTGCACATATTTAAAGTGTACAGTTTGATAAATTTTGGCATGTAAACTTTACTGCCAAGGAAGCATCAACACAATTAACATAATAAACATACCTGTTACCTCTAAAAGTTTTTTTAAGTTTAACAATTAAAATTTATTATTAAACTTTTAAAAAATTATAGTTCATTTACAAAGTTGTGTTAGTTTCAGGTGTACAGCACAATGATTCAGATAGATATATATTCTTTTTCAGATTCTTTTCCCTTATAGGTTGTTAAAAAATAGTGTAGTTCCCTGGGCTATATGGTAGGTCCTTGTTGGTTACCTGTATTGTGTATAGTAGTGTGTAGGTGTTAATCCCAAGCTCCTAATTTATCCCTCCCCACACCTTCCCCCTTTGGTAACCATAAGATTGTTTTCTATGTCTGAGAGTCTCTTTCTGCTTTCTAAATAAGTTCTTTTTTTCCCCCTTTTTTAATTGAAGTATAGCTAATTTACAATGCTATGCCAGTCTCTGCTGTACAGCAAAGTGACTCAGCTATACACATATATAGGTTCTTTTTTTTATATTCTTTTCCATTATGGTATATCACAGGATATTGAATATAGTTCCCTGTGCTATATGTAGGACCTTGTTCTTTATCCATTGTATATGTAATAGTTTGCATCTACCAACCCCAAACTCCCAGTTCATCTCTACCTTCCACCCCTGCGCTGGGGCAACCACAGGTCTGTTCTCTATGTCTGTGAGCCTGTTTCTGTTTTGCAAATAAGTTCATTTGTGCCATATTTTAGATTCCCCATATAAGCGATATCATACGGTATTTGTCTTTCTTATTCTGACTTACTTCACTTAGTATGATAATCTCTAGTTGCACCCATGTTGCTGCAAATGGCATTATTTCATTCTTTTTTATGGCTGAGTAGTATTTCATTGTATACATGTACCACATCTTGATCCATTCATCTGTCAGTGGACATTCAGGTTGTTTCCCTGTCTTGGCTATTGTGAATACTGCTGCTATGAACATACGGGTGCATGTATCTTTCTGGATTAGAGTTTTGTCTGGATATATTCCCAGGAGTGGGATTGCTGGGTCATACGTTAATTCTATTTTTAGTTTTCTGAGGAACCTCCATACTGTTCTCCATAATGGCTGCACCAGTTTACATTCCCACCAACAGTGTAGGAAGGTTCCCTTTTCTCCACACCCTCTCCAGCATTTGTTATTTATAGACTTTGTAATGATGGCCATTCTGACCAGTGTGAGGTGGTACCTCATTGTAGTTTGATTTGCATTTCTCTAATGATTAGAGAGGTTGAGCATCTTTTCATGTGCCTACTGGCCAGCTGTATGTCTTCTTTGAAGAAATGTCTATTTAGGTCTTCTGTCCATTTTTCACTTCTGTCCATTTTTTTTGTCGTTGAGTTGTATGAGCTGTTTGTATATTTTGGAGATTAAGCCCTTGTCTGTCCCATCATTTGCAAATATTTTCTCCCATTCCATAGGTTGTCTTTTCGTTTTTTTTATGGTTTCCTTTGCTGTGCAAAAGCTTGTAAGTTTGATTAGGTCCTGTTTGTTTATTTTTGGTTTTCTTTCTGTTGCCTTGGGAGACTGACCTAAGAAAACATTGGTAGGATTTATGTCAGAGAATGTTTTGCCTATGTTCTCTTCTAGGAGTTCTGTGGTGTCATGTCTTATGTTTAAGTCTTTAAGCCATTTTGAGTTTATTTTTGTGTATTGTGTGGGGTTGTGTTCTAACTATATTGATTTACATGCAGCTGTCAAACTTTCCCAGCACCACTTGCTGAAGAAAAGTCTTTTTCCCATTTTATATTCTTGCCTCCTTTGTTGAAAATTAGTTGATCATAGGTGTCTGGGTTTATTTTTGGGCTTTCTATTCTGTTCCATTGATCCGTATGCCTGTTTTTGTACCAATAACACACTGTTTTGATTACTGTAGCTTTGTTTTGGTTTTTTTTTAATATTTATTTATTTGGCTGCACCGGGACTTAGTTACAGCATGCAGGATCTTTGTTGTGGCACACAGGATCTTTAGTTGTGGCCTGTGGGATCTCTGATTGCAGCATGCAGGACTTGGTTGCCGCATGCAAACTTTTAGTTGCAGCATGTGGGATCTAGTTCCCTGACCAGGGACTAGACTAGATCTAGTTCCCTGACCAGGGACTAGCCACTGGACCACCAGGGAAGCCACTGGACCACCAGGGAAGTCCCTGTAGCTTTGTAGTATTGTCTGAAGTCTGGGAGAGTTATGCCTCCTGCTTTTTTTTCCCCCCCCCCTCAGGATTGCTCTGGCAATTCTGGGTCTTTTATGGGTCCATATAAATTTTTGGATTATTCTACTTCTGTGAAAAATGTCATGGGTAATTTGATAGGGATCGCATTAAACCTGTAGATTGCTTTGGGTGGTATTGCTATTTTAGCAATATTAATTCTTCCAATCCAAGAGTGTGGGATATCTTTCCATTTCTTTGACTCCTCTTTTATTTCCTTTATTAATGTTTTATAGTTCTCAGCATGTAAGTCTTTCATCTCCTTGGTCAGGTTTATTCCTAGGTGTTTTTTTTTTTTATTGGTGCAATTTTAAACGGTAGGTTTCTTTTTTTACATTCCCTTTCTGGTATTTCATTGTTAGTGTAAAGGAATGCAACTGATTTCTGAATGTTTATCTTGTATCCTGCTACTTTGCTGAATTCATTTATTAGATCTGGTAGTTCTTGTGTAGAGTCCTTAGGGTTATCTATATATAGTATCATGTCATCTGCATGTAGTGACAGTTTTACCTCTTCCCTTCCTATTTGGATGCCTTTTATTTGTTTTTCTTGTCTGAAGTCTTTCAGCTTTTCACTGTTGAGTATTATATTGGCTGTTTGTATTATATTGGGTATTATATCGGGATTTCTCATAAATGGCTTTTATTATGTTGAGATATGTTCTCTCTATTCCCACTTTGGTAAGAGTTTTTATCATGAATGGATGCTGAATTTTGTCAAATGCTTTTTCTGCATCTATTGAGATGATCATATGATTTTTTACTTTTCTTTTATTAATTTGTATTACATTGATTGATTTGCATATGTTGAAGCATCCTTGTGAACCTGGGATGAGTCCAACTCGGTCGTGGTGTATGATGTTTTTTATGTGTTGTTGGATTCGGTTTGCTAATATCTTGTTGAGAATTTTTGCATCTATATTCATCAAAGATATTGACCTGTAATTTTCTTTTTTTGGTGGTATCTTTGTCTGGTTTTGGTATCCGGGTGATTGTGGCTTCACAGAATGTCTTTGGGAGTGTTCCCGCCTCTGCAGTCTTTTGACAGAGTTTGAGAAGAATCTGTGTAAGTTCTTCTTTGTATGTTTGGTAGAATTCACCTGTGAAGCCATCGGGTCCTGGACTTTTGTTTTTAGGAAGTTTTTTTTATTACCGATTCTATTTCTCTTCTAGTGGTCGTTCTGTTCAAATTACCTATTTCTTCTTGATTAAATTTGGTGGGCTGTATGTTTCCAGAAAATTGTCCATTTCTTCTAGGTTGTCAAATTTGTTGACATGTAATTGTTCATAGTATTCTCTTATGGTCTTTTGTATTTCTGCAATATCAGTTGAGATTTCTCCTTTTTCATTTCTTGTTTATTTGGGTTCTCTGTCTTTTCTTGGTGAGCGTGGCCAGAGGTTTGTCAATTTTGTTTACCCTTTCAAAGAACCAGCCCTTATTTTTGTTGATTTTTTTCTATTGTTTTTTTAATCTCTAATTAGTTTATTTTCACCCTGATCTTTATTCTTTCCTTCCTTCTACTGATGTAAGGTTTAGTTTGTTCTTCTTTTTCTAATTCTTTTTAGGTGGTAGGTTAGGTTGTTTACTTGAGATTTTTCTTGTTTTTTGATGAAGGCCTGTATCTCTACGAACTTCCCTCTAAGAACTGCTTTTGCTGTGTCCCATAGACTTTGCATAGTTGTGTTTTCCTTGTCGTTTGTCTCAAGGTATTTTTTAATTTCCTTTTTAATTTCCTTATTGACCCATTGGTGTTTTAGTAGCATGGTATTTTGTCTCCATGTAGTCTTTTTTCTCGTTTCTTATCCTGTTGTTGATTTCTAGTTTCATGCCACTGTGGTCAGAGAAGATGCTTGAAATAATTTCTGTACTCCTATTAAACTTGTTGAGCTTAGTTTTGTGCCCTAGGATGTGGTCAGTCCTAGAGAATGTTCCGTGTACGCTTGAAATGATTGTATATTCTGTTTTTTTGTTTTTTTTTGAGGTACACAGGTGTCTCACTGTTGTGGCCTCTCCCGTTGCGGAGCACAGGCGCCGGACGCACAGGCTCCGCAGCCATGGCTCACCGGCCCAGCCACTCCGTGGCATGTGGGATCTTCCCGGACCAGGGCACGAACCCGTGTCCCCTGCATCAGCAGGCGGACACTCAACGACTGCACCACCAGGGAAGCCCTATTCTGGTTTTTTTGATGTAGTGTCCTGAAAATATCAATTAAGTCTAACTGTTCTGTTGTATCATTTAGGACCTCTGTTGCCTTATTGATTCTGTCTGGAAGATCTGTCCATTGATGTGAGTGGGGTATTAAAGTCTCTTACTATTGTATTCCTATCCATTCTCCCTTTATGTCTGTTAGTGTTTGTTGTATGCATGGGTGGTCCTATATTAGGTGCATATATGTTGATGAGTGTAAAATCCTCTTCTTGTACTGATCCTGTTATTATATAGTGTCCTTCTTTATCTTTCTCTGTAACGTTTGCTTTAATCTATTTTATCTGATATGAGTATTGCAAATCCTGCTTTCTTGTCATTTCAGTTTGCATGAAATATATTTTTCCATCCTCTCACTTTCAATCTATGTGTTAGCCCTCAGGTGGGTCGCTGGTAGGCAGCATATGGTAGGCTCTTGGTTTTTTTAATCCAGTTTGCCAGTCTGTCTTTTGATTGGAGCATTTAGTCCATTGACATTTAAGGTAATTACTGTCACATAAGTATTTATTGCCATTTCAAACCTTGTTTCTTCTTTGTTCCCTTTTCTTTTTTTCTTTTTGAGGTTTGATGATTTCCTTTTATGCTTGTGTTCTCCTCTACTAGGTTTTTGTGAATCTATGTTTTTGATTTGTGGTTGCCCTGTTTCTCAATTATTATATGTTAACCCTTTCCTATATCTGCTTTCTTTAGACTGATAGTTATAAAGGCTCAAACACATTCTAAAAAAAAAAAGAATCTGCATTTTTTTTTACTCCCCTTCCCCACATTTTACGATATTTATGTCCCTTTTTGCATCTTCATGTTTATCCTTTTGCTATTCGTTGTGTTTATCATTGCTTTCACAAATAGGTTTTTTTTCTTTTCTTTTTGATCTGTATACTGGCTGGTTTACGTGATTTACTTCCAATTGTGATTTCCTCTTTCCTATTTCTTCTTGCTTCTTTTCTGTTTAGAGATGATGACCTTTCAGTATTTCTTTTAGGATAGGTTTAGTATTGCTGTATTTTTAGTTTTTGCTTGTCTGAGAAATTCTTAATTTCTCCTCCTGTTCTGAATGATAATCTTGCTGGGTAGAGTATTCTAGGTTGCAGATTTTCGTCTTTCAAGACTTTGAATATATTTTGCCACTCCCTTCTGGCCTGCAGTGTTTTTGTAGAGAAATCAGCTGATAGCCTTATGGGGGCTCCTTTGTAAAGAAATGTTTTCCTCTTGCTGCCATTAGAATCCTCTCTTTAACTTTTGCCACTTTTATTATAATATATCTTGGTGTAGGTCTGTTTGGGTTCAACTTGTGTGGGACCCTCTGTGCTTCCGGTATCTGGATATGTTTCCTTCTTTAGGTTTGGGAAGTTTTCAGCCATAATTTCTTCAAATACATTTTCAATCCCCTTTTCTCTTCTCCTTCTGGAATTCCTATTATGTGTAGATTGACCCACTTTGTATTATCCCATAGGTCTCTTATATTGCTTTCATTTTTTTGCATTTGGTTTCCTGTCTGCTGTTATGATTGGGTAATTTCCATTAGTCTGTCTTCCAGGTCACTTATTCTTTATTCTGCATTATTCATTCTGCTCTTCATTGCCTTGAGCTCGGCTTTCATCTTGGCAAATGAATTTTCTAACTTTTCTTGGGTCCTTCTTATAGTTTCTAGTTCATTTTTATGGTAATCTGAATTTCTGTCAATAACCTTTCTTAATTCCTTCAGTATTTTCATTATCTCCTTCTTGAACTCAGTGTCTGTTAATTTTTATTTATTTATTTATTTGGCTGTGCTGGGTCTTCATTGCGGCATGCGGGATCTTTTAGTTGTGGCATGGGGAATCTTTAGTTGCAGCATGCGAACTTTTAGTTGTGGCATGTGGGATCTAATTCCCTGACCAGGGATTGAACCCAGGCCCCCTACATTAGGAGCATGGAGTCTTAGCCAGTGGACCACCAGGGAAGTCCCTTGGTGTCTATTAGACTGAAGAGGTCTGTTTCATTGTTCCTTCAGGGGAATTTTCTTGGTCTTTTAACTGAGAGTGATTCCTCTGCTTCTTCATTTTGCTTATATTTCTCTTAGTCTGTGAATTTAGGAGAAACGGTTGCCTACTGTAATCTTGGAGGGCTACTTATATGCAGGAGCGTCCCTGTGTAGCTTGTGTGGGTTTAATTTTTTTTTTGGCGTGAAGGCAGTTTTTGTTGTGGTTGCTTGCTGTCTCTTTCCTCAGCATATGCTGGCTCATATCCCTTTGGTAGGGCCGTGCATGTACGCAGGTGCACAGCTCACGTGGGCTCCCAGGGAGGCGGGAGCAGTGGTTGGCTTCCGGTCATGGGTCCCTCCACAGCGGTGATGGCGGGTCACATGCCCCTGGGCGGTTGGCACCAGGTCGCAAGGTCCTCGGCAGGGTGAGGCACGCAGGCTCCTGGGAAGGTGGGGGCAGTGATCTGCACCTGCTCCCAAGACCGTTGGCGGTGGCAGCAGCAGCAGCCTGCGCCCACCTCTGGAGCCCAAGATGGCAGCTTGCTCTTGCCCTTGGAGCTCATGTAGGCAGTGACCTGCCGCCTGCGAGCGTTCGGAGAAAGAAGCTCCTATGGTGGGCCCGCCCCTCTCCTCGCACGTCCCCTAGCAGTGGTGCCTTGCCTCTCTGGCAGGCCCAGGCTTCTTCCCGAACTCCCTCAGTGGTGGCGCACAACACCCCAGCCCCCTCAGGCTGTCTTTATCCAGCCAATCCCAGTCCTCGCCCCAGGGTCTGACCTCAGTAGCCCGAGCTTCAGTACCCAGCCGCCAGCCGCCCCAGTGGGTCGTGACAATTGTTTCAGTCTCGCGAGTGTCGGTTGGCACCAACCCTCTGTGCAGGTCTCTTTCCACTTCGCTCTCTGCACCGCTGTTGGTGCACTCTGCTCCAAGGCTTTGGAGCTCACCCTCTGTCCCCACCAGTGAGGGGACTTCCCAGTGTGCAGAAACCTTTCCACTTCACAGCTCCCTCCCAGAGGCGCAGGTCCCATCCTGATTCCCTTCTCTCTTTTTTTTCTTTTTTCCTTTGCTCTACCCAGTTACATGGAGATGTCCGTGCCCTTTTGGAAGTCTGAGGTCTTCTGCCGGCATTCGGTAGATGTTCTGTAAGAGTCGTTCCACATGTAGAAGCATTTTTTAAAATTTTTAATTCATTTAAATTTATTTTTTTAAGTTTTTAAAAAATTTTTTATTGTGGTAAAAGATACATAATAAAATTTAACTATCTTAATGATTTAGAAGTGTGCAGTTCAGTGATATTACGTACATTCATATTGTTGTGCAATCACCGGCATTCATTTTCAGAGCTCATTTCATCTTCAGAACCGAAAACTTGTACCCATTAAACGTTACCTCCCATCACCCCTCTTCCCAGTGCCTGGCAACTACCGTCTGCTTTCTGTCCCTAAGGATGTGACTACTCTAGATACCTCACTGAAGTGGAATCGTACAGTATTGTCTTTTTATAACTGGCTTATTTCACAGCTCAGTGTCCTCAAGGTTCACCTGTGTTGTACCCTGTGTCACCATTTCTTTTCCTTTTTAAGGCTGAATAATATTCCATGTATGTCTCTATATCATAGTTATATATCTATATGTCTGTTCATAAATCTATAATATCTATTCAATGGACTATATCTGTCACATTTTGCTTACCCACTCATCTCTTGCTCGACATTTCAGTTGCTTCCACCTTTTGGCTATTATGAATAATGCTTCTATGAACATATGTGTACAAATATTTCTTCAAGACCTTGACTTCAATTTTTTATATATATATATATTTATTTATTTATTTATTTATTTTTGGTTGCATTGGTCTTCGTTGCTGCTCACAGGCTTTCTCTAGTTGCGGAGAGTGGGGGCTACTCTTTGTTGCGGTGCACGGGCTTCTCATTGCGGTGGCTTCTCTTGTTGCAGAGCCTGGGCTCTAGGTGTGTGGGCTTCAGTAGTTGTGGCACACAGACTCAGTAGTTGTGGTGCATGGGCTTAGTTGCTCCAAGGCATGTGGGGTTTTCCCAGCCCAGGGCTCGAACCTGTGTCCCCTGCATTGGCAGGCAGATTCTTAACCACTGTGCCAACAGGGAAGTCCCGTAGATGTTTTTTTTTTTTGTTTTGTTTTTGTTTTTTTTGTTTTTTTTGTTTGTCTGTTTGTTTGTTTTTTTTTTGCGGTACGCGGGCCTCTCACTGTTGTGGCCTCTCCCGTTGCGGTGCACAGGCTCGGGACGCGCAGGCTCACTGGCCATGGCTCACGGGCGCAGCCGCTCCACGGCATGTGGGATCTTCCCGGACCGGGGCACGAACCCGTGTCCCCTGCATCGGCAGGCGGACTCTCAACCACTGCGCCACCAGGGAAGCCCCCGTAGATGTATTTTTGATGTATCTGTGGGGAGAAGGTGAGCTCCACGTCCTGCTCTTCCACCATCTTGATCCAATCCCTCAAGGACTTTTGTATCATTTTGTTTTTAACCCATAAAAGTTTTCTTGTGCCCCTTTCATTCTCTCTCTGTCCCCAGGCAACCACTAATGTGCTTTCTGTCACTGTAGATTAATTTGCATTTTCTGGAATTTTATTTAAATAGATTCATATGTTATGTATGTTTTTGTCCAGCTTTTTTGGCCTAACTTTGCATTTCATCCGTGTTGTGTGCATCAATAGTTCTTCTTCTTAATCAGTATGCATATACCAAAATTTGTTTATCCATTAACCTATTCATTGACAATTGGTAGGTATCCAGACTTCAGCTATCACAAAAAGGGATGTCGTGAACATTTTTCTGTGAGTCTGGTATAGACATGTGCTTGCATTTCTCTTGGGGAAATACCTAGGAATGGAGTGTCTGAATCATATGGTAGGTTCATGCTGAAATCTAAGAAAGTGCCAAACTGTTTTCCAAAGTGGTCACCACTTCACATCCCCACTAGTGCATTGGAGTTCCAGTTGCTCCACATTTTTGTCAGCACTTGGTACGGTCAGTCTTTTCAATTCTAGTCATTCTAGTGGGTGTGCTATGGTATCTCATCGTGGTTGTAATTTTCATTGCCTTAATGACTAACAAGATGTTGGTCATCTTTTCATGTGCTTATTTGCCATCTGTATGTCTTTGTTTGGTGAAGTGTCTTTCAAATATTTTATGCAGTTTTTAGAAACTGGGATTTAAGACTTTTAATTGGTATATGTTTTACAAAAATTTTCTCCTGGTCTGTGGCTTGACTTTTCATTTTCTTAACAGTGTCTCAAAGAGCAAAAGTTTTTAATGTTGATTAGGTACACGTTTTTTCTTTTGTAGTTCATGCTTTTTGTATTGTACATAAAATATCTACCAAACCCAAGGTCATGATGATTTTCTTTTTTTTTTTGGACATCTTTATTGGAGTATAATTGCTTTACAATGGTGTGTTAGTTTCTGCTTCATAACAAAGTGAATCAGTTATACATATACATATGTTCCCGTATCTCTTCCCTCTTGCATCTCCCTCCCTCCCACCCTCCCTATCCCACCCCTCTAGGTGGTCACAAAGCACCGAGCTGATCTCCCTGTGCTATGCGGCTGCTTCCCACTAGCTATCTATTTTACGTTTGGTAGTGTATATATGTCCATGCCACTCTCTCACTTTGTCACAGCTTACCCTTCCCCCTCCCCATATCTTCAAGTCCATTTTCTAGTAGGTCTGTGTCTTTATTCCCATTTTACCCCTAGGTTCTTCATGACCTTTTTTTTTTTTCTTAGATTCCATATATATGTGTTAGCATACGGTATCTGTTTTTCTCTTTCTGACTTACTTCACTCTGTATGACAGACTCTAGGTCCATCCACCTCACTACAAATAACTCAATTTTGTTTCTTTTTATGGCTGAGTACTATTCCATTGTATATATGTGCCACATCTTCTTTATCCACTCATCCGATGATGGACACTTAGGTTGCTTCCATGTCCTGGCTATTGTAAATAGAGCTGCAATAAATATTGGGGTGCATGTGTCTTTTTGAATTATGGTTTTCTCTGGGTATATGCCCAGTAGTGGGATTGCTGGGTCATATGGTAGTTCTATTTGTAGTTTTTTAAGGAACCTCCATACTGTTCTCCATAGTGGCTGTATCAACTTACATTCCCACCAGCAGTGCAAGAGTGTTCCCTTTTCTCCACACCCTCTCCAGCATTGATTGTTTCTAGATTTTTTTGATGATGGCCATTCTGACCGGTGTGAGATGATATCTCGTAATTTTGATTTGCATTTCTCTAATGATCAATGATGTTGAACATTCTTTCATGTGTTTGTTTGCAGTCTGTATATTTTCTTTGGAGAAATGTCTAGTTAGGTCTTCTGCCCATTTTTGGATAGGGTTGTTTGTTTTTTTGTTATTGAGCTGCTTGTAAATTTTGGAGATTAATCCTTTGTCAGTTGCTTCATTTGCAAATATTTTCTCCCATTCTGAGGGTTGTCTTTTGGTCTTGTTTATGGTTTCCTTTGCTGTGCAAAAGCTTTGAAGTTTCATTAGGTCCCATTTGTTTATTTTTGGTTTTATTTCCATTTCTTTAGGAGGTGGATCAAAAAGGATATTGCTGTGATTTACATCATAGAGTGTTCTGCCTATGTTTTCCTCTAAGAGTTTGATAGTTCCTGGCCTTACATTTAGGTCTTTAATCCATTTTGAGCTTATTTTTGTACATGGTGTTAGGGAGTGTTCTAATCTCATACTTTTACATGTACCTGTCCAGTTTTCCCAGCACCACTTATTGAAGAGGCCGTCTTTTCTCTGCTGTATATTCTCGCCTCCTTTATCAAAGGTAAGGTGACCATATGTGCGTGGGTTTATCTCTGGGCTTTCTATCCTGTTCCATTGATCTATATTTCTGTTTTTGTGCCAGTACCATATTGATTACTGTAGCTTTTTAGTATAGTCTGAAGTCAGGGAGCCTGATTCCTCCAGCTCCATTTTTCGTTCTCAAGATTGCTTTGGCTATTCGGGGTCTTTTGTGTTTCCGTACAAATTGTGAAATTTTTTGTTCTAGTTCTGTGAAAAATGCCAGTGGTAGTTTGATAGGGATTACATTGAATCTGTAGATTGCTTTGGGTAGTAGAGTCATTTTCACAATGTTGATTCTTCCAATCCAAGAACATGGTATATCTCTCCATCTATTTGTATCATCTTTAATTTCTTTTATCAGTGTCTTATAATTTTCTGCATACAGGTCTTTTGTCTCCTTAGGTAGGTTTATTCCTAGATATTTTATTCTTTTTGTTGCAGTGGTAAATGGGAGTGTTTTCTTAATTTCACTTCCAGATTTTTCATCATTAGTGTATAGGAATGCCAGAGATTTCTGTGCATTAATTTTGTATCCTGCGACTTTACCAAATTCATTGATTAGCTCTAGTAGTTTTCTGGTAGCATCTTTGGGATTCTCTATGTATAGTATCATGTCATCTGCAAACAGTGACAGCTTTACTTCTTCTTTTCCTATTTGGATTCCTTTTATTTCTTTTTCTTCTCTGATTGCTGTGGCTAAAACTTCCAAAACTGTGTTGAATAATAGTGGTGTGAGTGGGCAACTTTGTCTTGTTCCTGATCTTAGTGGAAATGGTTTCAGTTTTTCACCATTGAGGATGATGTTGGCTGTAGGTTTATCATATATGGCATTTATTATGTTGAGGAAAGTTCCCTCTGTGCCTACTTTCTGCAGGGTTTTGATCATAAATGGGTGTTGAATTTTGTTGAAAGCTTTCTCTGCATGTATTGAGATGATCATGTGGTTTTTCTCCTTCAATTTGTTAATATGGTGTATCACGTTGATTGATTTGCATATATTGAAGAATCCTTGCATTCCTGGAATAAACCCCACTTGATCATGGTGTGTGATCCTTTTAATGTGCTGTTGGATTCTGTTTGCTAGTATGTTGTTGAGGATTTTTGCATCTATGTTCATCAGTGATATTGGCCTGTAGTTTTCTTTCTTTGTGACATCTTTGTCTGGTTTGGTATCAGGGTGATGGTGGCCTCATAGAATGAATTTGGGAGTGTTCCTCCCTCTGCTGTATTTAGGAAGAGTTTGAGAAGGATAGGTGTTAGCTCTTCTCTCAATGTTTGATAGAATTCACCTGTGAAGCCATCTGGTCCTGGGCTTTTGTTTGTTGGAGGATTTTTAATCACAGTCTCAATTTCAGTGCTTGTGATTGGTCTGTTCATATTTTCTATTTCTTCCTGGTTCAGTCTTGGCAGGTTGTGCATTTCTAAGAATTTGTCCATTTTCTTGGCATAGAATTGCTTGTAGTAATCTCTCATGATCTTTTGTATTTCTGCAGTGTCAGTTGTTACTTCTCCTTTTTCATTTCTAATTCTATTGATTTGAGTCTTCTCCCTTTTTTTCTTGATGAGTCTGGCTAATGGTTTATCAATTTTGTTTATCTTCTCAAAGAACCAGCTTTTAGTTTTATTGATCTTTGCTATCATTTCCTTCATTTCTTTTTCATTTATTTCTGATCTGATCTTTATGATTTCTTTCCTTCTGCTAACTTTAGGGATTTTTTGTTCTTCTTGCTCTAATTGCTTTAGGTGCAAGGTTAGGTTGTTTATTCGAGCTGTTTCCTGTTCTTAAGGTAGGATTGTGTTGCTGTAAACTTCCCTCTTAGAACTGCTTTTGCTGCATCCCATAGGTTTTGGGTTGTCATGTCTCCATTGTCATTTGTTTCTAGGTATTTTTTGATTTCCTCTCTGATTTCTTCAGTGATCACTTCGTTATTAAGTAGTGTATTGTTTAGCCTCCATGTGTTTGTATTTTTTACAGATCTTTTCCTGTAATTGATACCTAGTCTCATAGCATTGTGGTCAGAAAAGATACTTGATACAATTTCAATTTTCTTAAATTTACCAAGGCTTGATTTGTGACCCAAGATATGATCTATCCTGGAGAATGTTCCATGAGCACTTGAGAAAAATGTGTATTCTTTTGTTTTTGGATGGAATGTCCTATAAATATCAATTAAGTCCTTCTTGTTTAATGTATTATTTAAAGCTTGTGTTTCCTTATTTATTTTCATTTTGGATGATCTGTCCATTTGAGAGTGAGGTGTTAAAGTCCCCTACTATGAATGTGTTACTGTCGATTTCCCCTTTTATGGCTGTTAGTATTTGCCTTATGTATTGAAGTGCTCCTATGTTGGGTGCATAAATGTTTACAGTTGTTGTATCTTCTTCTTGGATCGATCCCTTGATCATTCGTCATGGTGATTTTCGTTTATATCTTCTTTTAGAAGGTTTATATTTATCTGTTAACATTTAGACTTATGATCCATTCCCAGATAATTTTGTTGATGATGTGAGGTAACATTTGAGGATTTCTTTTTTGCATGGGGCTATCCAATCGTTGTAGCAACATTTATTGAAAGGATGATCCTTTCCCTATTTAACTGACTTTGATACTTCTGTCAAAAACCAGTTGAGGGCTTCCCTGGTGGCGCAGTGGTTGAGAATCTGCCTGCCAATGCAGGGGACACGGGTTCAAGCCCTGGTCTGGGAAGATCCCACATGCCGCGGAGCGGCTGGGCCCGTGAGCCATGGCCGCTGAGCCTGCGCGTCCGGAGCCTGTGCTCCGCAACGGGAGAGGCCACAACAGTGAGAGGCCCGCGTACTGCAAAAAAAAAAAAAAAAAAAAAAAACCAGTTGACCATAAGATTCCCAGAAGATGGCAGAGTATGTAGCAGCAGGAATCTGTCTCCCCCCCAGACAACAATTGCACTGGCAGAATCTGTCTGTTGTAACTGTTGAGGAGCTCTGGAGTCTGGATCGGGGGGCAGGGTGCCTGGACAAAAATGTGGTTAATTTCAAACAGTTTCAGCTCTGAGCACAGAAGCAGCTACCCACCCCCAGACCCAAAGCAAGCTGCTATGCACTTGTTCCTGGAGCAGCCTGTACACAGCTTGTGGGAGCCAGAGTGGGCAAAACGGACCCTGTGCATCAGGTATTAGGGTTCTGTGCTGGTTGCTGATTGCTGCT
Source organism: Aethalodelphis obliquidens (assembly GCF_003676395.1). Lineage (NCBI taxonomy): Eukaryota > Metazoa > Chordata > Mammalia > Artiodactyla > Delphinidae > Aethalodelphis > Aethalodelphis obliquidens. The sequence continues at coordinate 44,884 of NW_020838030.1, read as the reverse complement.
TCTGATCAGAGGTGCAGACAAAGAGGCAGAGGCCATGGTGTTGCAGCTTCTTAGTGTTGCAAACCCCTCCCGCTCTGGCAGAAGTCACTTCTAAGGGATTTAAAGGGCTAGTGCCTTTTTTCCTCTTCATTTTCTTTTTGCGTTTTTTTTTTGGCCGTGTGGCATGTGGGATCTTAGTTCCCCAACCAAGGATCAAACCTGTGCCCCCTGCAGTGGGTGGGTGGAGTCTTAACTACTGGACCGCCAGGGAAGTCCCTCTTTTTGTATTTTCAGGAGCCAGATGGAATACTAGGACCTTCTAAAGCAAATGCATATATGGGCGGCAAATGAACTGGGAAAGAGACAGGCTCAGGAAAGACCTGAAAAGACCTTAAGTTTACACCAGGCTGATCCTTGGCATAGACAAAGCCTACAACAATTAAAAATCAAAACAAAACCCAAAAGCACAAACAACAAAAATAGAAATCAACATGTGGAATATCAAACCTAAAATCTTCTGCACAGCAAAGGAAATAATCAACAAAATGAAAAGGCATCCTAAGAAATGGGAGAAAATATTTGCAAAGCATATATTGGATAGGGGACTAATATCCAAAATATATAAAGAACTCATGCAACTCAATAGCAAAAAAAAAAAAGTTTAAAAGATGGGCAGAGGAACTAAATAGACATTTTTCTAGAGAAGACACACAAATGTCCAACAGATACATGAAAAAAGTGCTCAATATCGCTAAACAGGAAAATGCAAATCAAAACCACAATGAGATAACACCTCTCACCTGTTAGAATGACTATCATCAAAAAGACCACAGATGACAAATGTTGATAAAGATGTGGCAAAATGGAACCCTTGTGCACTGTTGGTGGGATTGTAAATTTGTCAGCCACTATGGAAAACAGTGTGGAGGCTCCTTTAAAAATTAAAATCAAACTACCATATCCAGTAATTCACTTCTTGGTATATACCCAAAGAAATGAAAACACTGGGACTTCCCTGATGGTGCAGTGGTTAGGAATCCACCTGCCAGTGCAGGGGACATGGGTTCAATCCCTGGCCCAGGAAGATCCCACATGCCATGGAGCAACTAAGCCCGTGCACCGCAACTGCTGAGCCTGTGTGCCGCAACTACTGAAGCCCATGCACCTAGAGCCCGTGCTCCACAACGAGAGAAGCCACCACAGTGAGAAGCCCATGCACCGCAACAAAGAGTAGCTTCCACTTGCCACAACTAGTGAAAGTCTGTGTGCAGCAACGAAGACCAATTCAGCCAAAAATAAATAAATTAATTAATTAATTTTAAAAAATGAAAACCCCCAAAGAGATAATATGCACTCCCATGTTTATTGCAACATTATTCACAATAGCCAAGGTATGGAAACAACCTAAGTGTTCTCCAGTTGTTGAATGGATAAAGAAGATGTAAGATACCAACATATATGTAAGTAAAATAGAATATTATTCATCTATGAGAAAGGAAGTCTCGCCATTTGCAACGACATGGATGGACCTTGAGGATACTATGCTTAGTGTAGTAAGTCAGAGAAAGACAAGTATTGTGATAATCACTTATATGTGGAATCTAAAACTGAACTCCTAAAACAGTTGAATGTGTGATTACTAGGGGCTGGGGAATGGGGGAATTGGAGAGGTGTTGTTTAAGGGTATACACTTGGAACTAGTAGATAAGTGAGTCCTGGAGATCTAATGTACATTATTGTGATTATAGACAACAACACTGTACTATAAATATCAAATGTGCTGACAGAATAGATCTTAGTTATTACCGCCTCAAAAAGAAATGATAATTGTGTGTTGTAGTAGAGGTATTAGCTAAGGCTATGATGGCAGTCCTATTGCAGTATATAAATGTATCAAATCAACATGTTGTACACCTTGAACTTAGACAATGTTATATGTCACATATGTTTCGATTAAGGAAAAAAGAGCAAACCCTGGGGATTTCCCTGGTGGACCAGTGGTTAAGACTCTGTGCTTCCACTGCAGGGGTCGCAGGTTTGATCCCTGGTCAGAGAACTGAGATCCCACGTGGCACACAGCATGGCCAAAAAAGAAAAAGGAGCAAACCCTGGGAAGAGGGAAAATCTGATTTCCAGAGTTACCACATTATTAATTCACATGTCCAGTTTTCAGCAAAAGCAGAGCAGAAAAGTATGACCCATTCAAAGAAAAAAAAAAAAGAACCAATAAAAAACTCTTCCTGTAAACGACCCGATGGAGGCCCTACTAGACAAAGACTTAAAAATATCCATCTTAAAGATGCTTAACTAACAAGACATGCAGGAAGTGAAGAATGTGTGAACAAATGGAAATATCAATAAAGAGGTAGTAAACCTAAAAAACAAAATGACATTTGGGAGCTGAAAAGTACAGTGACTGAAAGGAAGAGTTCACTAGAGAGATTCAAAGATAGATTTGAGAAGGCAGAAGAATCAGTGAACTTGCTGATAGGATAATGGAAAATAATCAAGTCTGAAGCACAGGAAAAAAAAAAGATTGAAGAAAAGTGAACTTGAGGGACCTGTGGAACACTGTTAAATGCATACATATTGTGAGAGTCTCAGAAAGAGAAGAGATTATTTGAAGAAACATTGGTTGAAAACTTCTCAAATTTCGTGAGACGTGAATATAAACATACAAGAAGCTAAGCAAACTCCAAATAGGATGAATCATAGAGACCTACACCAAGACACGTTATATAATCACACTGTCACAAGACAAAGACCAAAAGAGTCTTGAGAGCTGTAAGAGAGAAGCGACAGACAAGGAATCCTCAATGAGATTTTCAGTAGATTTCTCATCAGAAATTTTGGAGGCCAGAAAGCAGTGGGCCAATATATTCAAAGTGCTAAAAGGAAAACATTCTCAACCAAGAATGCTATATCTGGCAAACTGTCCTTTAAAAGTAAGGGAGAAAGTAAGACATTCCCAGATAAAAGCTGAGGGAGTTTGTTACCACTGGCTCTGCCCTACAAGAAATGCTCAGGACACTAGACAGTAACTCAAGTCCATGTAAAGAAATAAAGATCTCATTGAAGGTAAATACATGGGCAGGTATAAAACCTAGTATTATTGTAACAATGGTTTATAACTGTAGTTTTTGTTTTCTACTTGATTTAAGAGTCTAATATATTTTTTAGAAAAACATCAGTCTAAAAGCTAGTATCACTGTAACTTTGTAACTCTACATTTTGTTCTCTGTAATAATTTAAGAGACTAAAAATCGTTTGAAACAATTATTTATGTTTTTGGACATGGTGCGTAACAATGTAATTTTGTGACAACAACAATAAAAGAACAGGGTGGATATGGAGCCTTTAAAGGAACAGAATTTTAGTATGTTACTGAAGTTAAGCTGGTGTAAATTCACATGAGTGTTACAACTTTGAGATGTTCAATGTGATCCCCATGGTAACTACAAAGAAAATACCTAAAGAATATACATGAAAGCAAATGAGAGGGGAATTGAAATGTTTCACTGCAAAAAATCAAGTAAAAAGAAGACAGTAATGCAAAAAAAAGATGGACAAAAAAGCTATATAAATGACAAAATGACGGAAGTCTTTCCTTATCACTAATTAAAAGTAAATAGATTAAACTCTTCCATCAGAAGTCAGAAGTTGCCAGATTTAAAAAATAATCCAGCTATATCTTGTCTACAAGAGATTCAGTTTAGATCCAAAGACACAACCAGGTTAACAGATAAATGGGTAAACAGAATGTATATGCATACAATGGAATATTATTTAACCTTTATAAGGAGGGGGATTTGGACCAATGCTACAACATGAACCTTGAGGACATTATGCTAAGTGAAATAAGCTGGTCAGAAAAAGACAAATACTGATTGATTTCACTTGTATGAAGTATTGATACTGAGAGCAGTCAAATCCATAGAGACAAAGTAATAGAATGGTGGTTGCCAGGGGGTGGGAGGGAGGAGGAATGGGGAGTTATTGTGTAATGAGGGCAGAGTTAACTGTTTTGAACGGTGAAACGAGTTCTGGAGATGGGTGGTGGTGATGGTTTCACAATAATGTAAATGTACGTAATACTACTGAATTGCACACTTAAAACTGGCTAAGATAGTAAATTTTATGTGTGTTTTGCCACAATATAAAAAAATGGAAAAAATCAATCATTTATGTGAGGGTCTGTTTCTGAATCCTCTGTTCTGTTTGTCTATTTTGATGCAAATATTATGTTGCCTTCTTTACTGAGCTTTGTAATAGGCTTGAAAGCAAGAAGTGTTAGTCCTGCAGCCTTGTTCTTTTCTGAAGTTGTTTGGCTCCTCTAGGTCCTTTGCATTTGCTTATAAATTTTGGAATCAGCTTTTCAGCTTCAACAAAAAGGCCTTTGTGTGTTATGATTGGGGTTACAATAAATCTGTAAATCAGTTTGAGGGAGAATTGAGATTATAACAATACTGAATTTTCAAATGCACGATCATGGGATATCTCCCCATTTATTTGATTCTTATATAATTCTCTCAGCAGCATTTTGTGTGTCGTGGTCAGTGTATAGACCTTGGACATTTTGTTTTCCTTTTTTTTTTTGGCTGCATTGGGTCTTCGTTGCTGTGTGCAGGCTTTCTCTAGTTGCAGTGAGCAGGGGCTACTCTTCGTTGCAGTGCGTAGGCTTCTCGTTGTGGTGGTTTCACTTGTTGCAGAGCATAGGCTTCAGTAGTTGCCGCATGCTGGCTCAGTAGTTGCGGCATGCAGGCCCTAGAGCACGTGGGCTTCAGTAGTTGCAGTGCGTGGGTTTCAGTAGTTGTGGCACTTGGGCTCTAGAGCGCAGGCTCAGTAGTTGTGGCGCACAGGCTTAGTTGCTCCGCGGCATGTGGGATCTTCCCGGACCAGGGATCAAACCCATATCCCCTGCATTGGCAGGCAGATTCTTAACCACTGCGCCTCCAGGGAAGTCCCAACCTTGGACAAATTTTGACAAAAGTTTCTGATGGTTTCTCAACTGATAATGTTTTTTTGATGGTTTGTAAAATGTATTCATAAGTATTTAAAGTTCTTTGACATTATTGTAAATGGTATTTTTTAAAATTCCGATTTCTGATTGTTCGCTGTTTGTATATAGAAATACAGTTGATTTTTTACACATTTTTACAGTGGTATGGAAGTTCACTTTTTTCTGTATCTACTTGTTTCTATTTCTGAAATTTTTCTTCATAATCTATATTTTATTTCATTAATAAAAGAAATTCACACTTGTTTAAAGGAGATTTAGGAACTAAACAAGATGAAAGAAAAATGTCACCCATTGTGTCATAGTTTTTGTTGTTGAAAATCAATTTTAGTTGAACTTCAGATGCGGGCGTTTTCGTGGGGATTTCTTAATTCAACCTCAGGGTTATACCCATTAAATTTAATATGTATGTAATATGATAACATTTCATGATGACATTATTTGCTTTAAAAAAACTTTAGTTTGAGATAATTGCAGATTCACATGCAGTTGTAAGAAATAATTCAGAGATCAGTTATACCCTTCACCCAATCAGTTTCCCCCAATGCATAGCTTTATGGAATACGTCTTGCATAACCACAGAATGTTATCACAACCAGGAAATTGACATCAACCTTATTCAGATTTTGCCAGTTGTACGTTTACTGATTGTGTATGTACTTATGTAATTTTGTCATATATATAGATTCATGTGACAAGCACCACAATCATGGTACAGAACAGTTACATCACAAGAATCCCTCATGCGTTCCTTTTATAGATATAGCCCCTTCTTGCCCTCTCCTCCCCAGCTTCTGGAAACCACTAGTCTGTTCTCCATTTTTATAATTTTGTTATTTCAAAAATGTTATATTAATGGAACCATACAGTATATAAACTTTGGGATTGGCATTTTTTTACTCAGCATAATTCTCCTGTAAGTTGCTGTATATCAGTGGTTTGTTCTTTTTTATTGTTCGGTAGTTTTCCATGTTACGGGTTAACACAATTTGTTGACTATTCTGACGTTGAAGTACATCTTGGTGGTTTCCAGTTTTGAGGCTCTTACGAATAAAACTTCTGTGTACATTTGTGTACAAGCTTTGTGTGAACATATTTTCTCTTCTCTGGGATAAATGCCCAGGAGTGCAGTTGTTGGGTCCTGAGGTAGTTCTGTGTTTAATTATTTTCAAAGTGTTGGCTGTACCGTTTTACGTTCCCAATAGCAGTGTATGTGATCCAGTTTCTGTGCCTTTTTTGCCAGGATTTGGTGTTGTCACTGGTTTTGTTTTAAAAAAAAAACTTTAAAAAATTTTGGCCATTCTGTTAGATGTGGAGTGTTACCTCATTGTGGTTTTAATTTGCATTTCCCTGATGCCCGTTGATGTTGAACATTTTTTCATGTGTTTAGTTGTTCCCTTAATGTAGCCTCTTCAGTGAGTACAGTTGGTTTTTTATATTGACCTTGTATGCTGCAGCCTTCTTAAGCTCATCTATTAGCTCTTGCAACTTTTTTGATCGATCCCAGAGGGTTGAGTACATAGACAGTCACATGGTTGGTGATGAGGGCAGTTTCATGTCTTCCTTTCCAGCCTGGTTTCCCTTTCTTTTCTTTGTTTAATTCAATGGCTAACATCTCTAGTATGTTGAATAGGAGTGGTCAGAGCCAACTTCCTTGCCTTGTGCCTGATTTTAGGGAGAAAACGTCGTCTTTTACCATTAAGTATGAGTTAGCTGTACATTTTTTTGGAGTGCCCTGTACGAGGTTAAGGAAGTTTCCCTTTATTTCTGGTTTGTCGTGTGTTTTCATCATAAATTGTATCAAATTGTGTCCAGTGTTTTTTTGCATCTGTGAAGATGATTATGGTTTTTTTTACTGTTTATTCTGTTGACCTAGTAAATTACATTGACTGGGTTTTGAACACTGAACGACACATTCCCAGGATAGTTCCCCTTGGTTGTGATATATTATCCTTTTTTGTATTGTTGGATTCACTCTGGAGGATGTTAAGGGGACATGACAGCTAAATACAGTTGGGATCCTGGATTGGATCCCAGGAAAGAAATAGGGTATTAATGGACAAACTGATGAAATTCAAATTAATTCTGTAGTAATATTGTATGAATGTCCATTTCTTAATTTTGATAGTTTCCCCACGGTTCTATTAGCTTCTGTTAGGAGAAGCTGGATGAAGAGTATACGGGAACCCTCTACTATTTTTGTGACTTTTCTTTAAATCTAAAATTATGTGAAAATAAAAGTTTAAAATAAAAATGAAAAAGTGATTTCTTATGGGCAGCGTAGTTGAATATTTTTTTAATCCAATTTGACAGTCTTTTTTCTTTTTTTAATAAATTTAATTTTTTTATTTTTGGCCGCATTGGGTCTTCGTTGCTGGGTGCGGGCTTTCTCTAGTTGCAGTGAGCAGGGGCTACTCTTCGTTGTGGTGCACGGGCTTCTCATTGCGGTGGCTTCTCTTGTTGTGGAGCATGGGCTCTAGGCACGTGCGCTTCAGTAGTTGTGGCACGTGGGCTCAGTAGTTCTGGCTCATGGGCTGTAGAGCGCAGGCTCAGTAGTTGTAGCACACGGGCTTCGTTGCTCCACAGCATGTAGGATATTCCCGGACCAGGGCTCGAACCCGTGTCCCCTACATTGGCAGGTAGATTCTTAACCACTGTGCCATCAGGGAAGCCCTCCTTTTTTTAATTTATTTTTTATTGCGGTAACGTTGGTCTGTAACATTGTAAGTTTCCTGTGTACAACACTATATTCCTATTTCTGTGTATATTATGCCATTCCACCAAAACTTCAGTTTCCATCTATCACCATACACTTGATCTCCTTTACCCATTTCACCCTCCCCCATTCTGTGCCTTTTAATTGGTTTTTGATATATGATTATTTTAATGTAATTATTGATATATATATAGTTGGGTTTAACGTTAGCATCTAGCTGTTTATTTGTCCCATATTATCTTTGATCTTTTTCCCTCTTTTCCTGCTCTTTTTGCATTAATGGAGTATTTTTTATGATTCCATTTTATCTTTTTGGTTGGTTTATTAGTTATGCCTCTTGTGTTTTATAAGTGGTTGCTTTAGAATTTATAGTATGTAAACATATACTATGTATCAAAATCTGCTTTCGGCTAATATTATACCACTTCATGTATGGTGTAAGAACCTTACATTTCTGCTTTCCCAGCCCATGTTCTGTTTCATACATTTTATTTCTACATTCTTTATAAACCCTACAATACTTTATTTCCTTCCTTCCTTCCTTCCTTCCTTCCTGTCATAAAATGTACATGGAATAAAATTTACCATTTTATGTATTGACTTCCTCTTGGTACCATCATTCTTCTGTGGGAGGGACTTCTTTTCAGTTTTCTTGTGGTGCAGCTTTGCAGGGGTAAGTATCTACAGCTTTTATGTATCTGGAAAGTCTGTTTCATCAGAAAAGATTACTGTGTTGACAATATTTTTCTTTTAGCGGTCTCTTCTGTTTTAGCATTGTTTCTGATGAGATGTCTGCTACCATATTATTTTCATTTTTTTTCATGTGTGTTTCTTCGTATCTGGCTGCTTTTAAGTGGTTTTAGAGAAACTGCTATTAGTGTAGTTTTCTTCACATTTTTCTCAGGGTCCTTTGAACTTCTTGGATCTGTGTGTTTATCAACTTTGGTAAATTTTGGTCATTATTTCTTTAAACATTGTTTTTTCACCAACCATACCACATTCCCACACTCCTTCCTCCCTGCTCTCCTTTGGAGATTTTTTATATATATATAAAGCATACGTATCTATAAAAAAGATATACATATATAAAGATATAGATATATATATTTGCTTGAGGTTGTCCCACGACTCACTGACGCTCTGTTGTTGTTTTTTTGTCTATTTTATTTTGTATAGCTTTTATTATTATGTCTCATGTTCACTAATCTTCTTTTCCCCCCGGTATTTGGTCGGCTGTTAATCTGATCCAGTGTTTTTCATCTTAAACATTGTTTCATCTCTGGAAATTTGATTTGTGTCTTTTTATTTTTCCATGTCTCTCCTTAATATGCTCATATTTTCTTCTGTGTTTTTGAGCATTTGGTTTTAATAACTCTTTTTTTAAAATAAATTTATTTTTGTCTGCGTTGGGTCTTCGTTGCTGCGCGTGGGCTTTCTCTAGTTGCAGCGAGTGGGGGCTACTCTTCGTTTTGGTGCACAGGCTTCTCATTGCAGTGGCTTCTCTTGCTGTGGAGCACGGGCTGTAGGCACGCGGGCTTCGGTAGTTGTGGCACGCAGGCTCAGTAGTTGTGGTGCACGGGCTTAGTTGCTCTGCGGCATGTGGGATCTACCTGGACCGGGGCACGAACCCATGTCCCCTGCATTGGCAGGCGGACTCTCAACCACTGCGCCACCTGTAATAACTCATGTGATACCCTTGTCCACTGGCACCTTTGTTACTTCTAGGTCATGTTCAGTTGATTGATTTTCTTTTCGTTATCACTCATATTTTCCTGCTTCTTCATGTGCCTGGTGGTTTTCTCTTGGATGCCAGTCATTGTGGAGTTTACATTCTTGGTGCTCTGTGTGTGTGTGTGTGTGTGTGGGTGGGTGGGTGGGTGGGTGTGTGTGGGTGTGGGTGTGTGGGTGTGGGTGTGTGTGTGTAGTATGGTCTTAAGCTTTGTTCCAGGGCTCGATTAAGTTACTTGGAATAGTTTGACCCATTCGAGACTTGCCTTTAAGTGTCGTTAGAAGGAGCAGAGGAAGCCTGTAGGGCACTGTTTTCAACTTTTTTTTACTGCTCTCTCTTCCCCCAGAGCCTTTTTAGACATCTTTTTACCCTAATCACATCCGTCTGTGAAATTTTAATGCCACAACTATATTATTATCTGTTTATGTATTATACATGTTGCTGTGCTTTATACATAAAAAAATATTTTTTTGCTCCCCTTCCTCCAGAACCGTTTTCACCCCCTTGGGGGTGATGTTGCCCTGTTGAGAATGCATGGTCTCGGACTGATTCTTTGCTACTAGTAACACATGACTCTTCCTCCTTGTATCTAATATCCTGTATTCTAAGGCAGCGAGATAAATCCAGTCCCTGTATCTCCGTCTTGCGGGAAGGAAGTCTTCCCAGATCCTGGCAGTTTCTTCAGAGTTGAACATACCCTACCATACAGCCCAGCCACTGCGCTCCAAAGTGAAATGAAAACATGTAGTTGCACCAAAACTTGAATATGAATGTTCACAGGATCTTTATTTCTAAGGGCCAAAAACTGGGAACCAACCAAATGTCCTTCAAGGGGTGAATAGATAAACAATTTTATACCCATACAGTAGGTAGTGAACAATAAAAAGGAATGAAGTATTTATACTTGCAACAATATGGATGAACTTCAAAATCATTAGGCCAAATTAGGCCAGATCAAAAAAAAACACCTTGTGATTCCATTTATATAAAAACTCAAAAAATGCAAACCAATCTGTAGCTGAAAAGATTAGTGGTTGCCTAGAGATGGAGGTGAAGGGAAGGATTGATCACAGAGGGACATGAGGAAATTTCGGTGGAAAAGGAAATGCTTTTGTTGATTGTGCGAATGGTTTCATGGGTGAACAGATGTCAGAACTCAAAAAATTATTCTAAATATGTGCAGTTTATTGTGTGCCAATTACATATGTCAGTAGAATTGTAAAAGTAAAAAGTGAGGGGTTTGGGGCTTCCCTGGTGGCACAGTGGTTGAGAGTCTGCCTGCCGATGCAGGGGACACGGGTTCGTGCCCTGGTCTGGGAAGATCCCACATGCCGCGGAGCGGCTGGGCCTGTGAGCCATGGCCGCTGGGCCTGCGCGTCCGGAGCCTGTGCTCCGCAACGGGAGAGGCCACATCAGTGAAAGGCCCGCGTACCGCAAAAAAAAAAAAAAAAAAAAAAACCAAGGGTTTGGACTCCATTTGGGGAACCTGTATTTCTCATTAGTGACCCATATGTATAAAAATCTATAAGCGTGGTTATGGTTGCTTTTATGGTTTATGATAGTGATGAAGTTATAATAGTGATGAAGCTTAACTTGTTGGCAGCTGATGAAAACACTTTTACCTGATTCTTATAAAAGTGTTGCTGCAGACCTAACACAGTGATGGTTGAGTTTTGCTGTGATGATTGTGTGTGTTGGTGGTAAACAGACTGACCTGTTCTCAAGAACCCGTGGACTCTGGGGAAAGGGTGTGGTTCTGAACACTGGTGGAGCTGGGTCCAGAAGCTGCCTGGAGTCTGGCTATGTAGCCAAACGTTTTAGGGCAGTGCTGGCAGCTGCGTGTTTATTGTCTAATTTTCTAGAAGGTACAGTTGATAAAACAAAAATTCAAGTTTAGTAATAAATGCCTGCAGAAAAGTTTAGGTCTCATAAATGAGTTTCTGCAGTTTTACGCAATGAATACACCCAGATCAAGAAACAGAACATTACCTGGTAGTGGTAATTTTCTGAAATGCAGTTCTTTCTGGGCGAATAAGGTAAAATTGAACGCATGCTGAATAACCATGGCTAGACAATTTCCAGGTCTGAAGTTTCTGATGCTGGGATTGTATAACATACAACAGTTATTCTGTTTACTTCTATTTGTGTAAACATAGGTTATATTTTGTTTAATCAAAATATTTCCTCTTGGCAGTGGACTCTCAAAAAATTGACCGAGAGGGAAAAATCCCAAATGAAACTTTAGAGAAACTGAAGAGCCTGGGGCTTTTTGGGATGCAAGTCCCAGAAGAATACGGTAAGTAAAGGAAACCACCACCCAACCAGTTTGGCTTTTAAGAAAACCCTCCGTATTTGTCCAAAAAAGGGTTCTGTTCCAGAAAGGTGGCCTTTGAAAATGCACGAAGTCCAAGGTCAGGCTGTAAAACGTCCCTTTGTGGGTTAAATCCAGGGTGGCTGGCTGGTGAGTGTGTGGCCCAAGAGGCTTTTCAGCAGGAAGAGCTATCCAGTTCCCTGCCTTCCTCCTCAGAGGTGGGGAGGGACCCTGCAGGATGTCTGTGCTCTCTGGGTCCCTTGGGTGGGGGAGGAGGGGTGGGTATCACCTCCGGCCAGCTCGGGCCGGTGCAGCGTGGTCTCCACTGTGAAGCCCTGTGGTCTCTCTGGCAGAGGAGCTGCCCCAGGCCCGCAAATGCTTTTGTGTGTAGGGAAGGCCACGCGCTGCGCGCCCAGGGGCCAGGGCCCAGCGGCCGAAGGAGTCGGTGTACGGCTGTGGGGCGCGGGCCGCCTCGGGGAGGTGGAGCCCTGGTCTTGGGAGCTTGCGAGCAGGCCCGTTGTCCTCTGGGCCGTGCTCGTTGCTGTTGGAGGTTTACAGTGGAAGGCCCTGCCTTCCCCCCAGGATCCCCGCCCGGTGGCTGTGCCCTGTTAGACTGAGCCCGTCGTGCAGCTTGTGTGTCTCCTGCCTGATATAGGGGTGGTCCTCTCAGTTCTGTGGGAGCGAGGGGACAGGCACGGAGTGTGTGAGGGAGGAGCAGGGACAAAACACAGTCCCTTGCGAGCACTGGCACGGACGCACGTCCCTGTATTTTCACTCTCGGGATCTTTTGACGAAGACGTGTGGCCTTCATCCCGCACCCCCTGCTCTCTGAGCCCTCCCGCCGAGCCCAGGCTGAGGCGGCTTCCGGCTTCATGAGCACAGGGTCAGTGGTTTGGACCCGAGAGCTGTAGGTGGTGTGTGACACCCAGGTACGTTCTCCCAGCCAGGTCGTGGGTTAGGCCTGCATGGCGAGGCCCGGACGCGGGAGCTGTCCTTGACGTTCTGCCTCTGCCGGGTTTATCTCAGTGAGACCTGTGCCCCCCGCACACCCCACCCCACAGCCAAGGGTGGGGGCCCTCGCTGCCTGTGCAGGAAGTCCCACTGGGACCTATCCTGCAGCTGCTGCAGTCTGAGACAAAATGTGAAAATATAGAACAAACGAGTTTGATGCCTGATTTCCTTGATTGAGAGGCATATTTTAATCAGGTTAAATCTTCGTTTATATGTGTGTCTGTCGCAGTGTATTAAGCTGTTAAAGGACGTCTCCTACTCGTCATCCTATGAAATCCCTGTCACCGCGTTTCCAAATGTGTGGAAGGAGTTCCAGTCTGTGCAGAAAACATGAAATAATTGCTGTTGCTGCTCCCTCTGGTGGCGGGATGCAGCACAGGCCTCTGGGGGGAGCTACACCTGCAGCCTCTGGGGACCGGGGACTGAGCTCTCCCCACACCTGGAGACCTGTCGGTGTCACTTGTCGGTAACTCACAGGCCCCGGGGAACTGTCTGCCGTAAGGTGGGGGCCACGTCGAATATTAGAATAGAGACCAGGTGGGGCTGAGCCACAGAGTGGCAGTTGGTGTCATGAGCTGAGAAAAATAAGTGTTTGGAGAAAACAGAGAGTGGAGGAAAGCTGGCAGACAGCCAGGTTGGTGATTATGTTTCCCCTTCAGAAGCGTTAAGAAACGGCTTCTTGACTGAGGAGAAGCAGCAGTTTTCCTCCAGACAATTTTTGTGTGAAATTGGAATATGTCTTTTTGCATCTCTCTGTGTTTTATGCCAGCTCGTGTGTGGTGTGTGTGTGTGTGTGTGTATGTGATTGCACAAATCCATCCCTTATTCCTGTTTTATATCCCCTTCTTGGGTGTGAAAATGCTCTTTCATGAGATGACAGTGGTCACATTTGGGACTATTTCATTGTCTTTCCTTTTTTTAAATCCTTCCTGGGGAGATTAAGGCGACAGCAACCTTATGTTCATGGCCAAAACATTTTCGGGAATTGTTCCCAGTCCTGGAGTGTTCTGAAGGCTGGTTGGAAACCGCCATCCTGGAAAAGAGGCCTTTCCACCGGCAGCCTGGTTTCCACCCCCAGTTCCCTGGGTACCCCCCGGGTCTTTCTGGCCCCTCAGCCCCTCCCCCCCGTCAAGCAGTCTCCACCCACCTGTCATCTGTCCCCATTGATTGTCCTCCCCCCATGATTTTTCTGATACTTTCGTGGGGAAAAAAATACACAGCTTTTTTTTTTTTTAACAAGCAACACTGACTTCAGTATGTGAAACAAGTAGGAGCACAAGCGTTTTGATTGAAAGCGGCATGGTGATGGGTGCCGCAGGGCCCTGGCCTTCCCTGGGTCCCCGCTGAGCGCAGGGGACGCTGCGCACCCCTGCAGGGACTCGGCCCTCCCCTTGTGTGGAAGGCGCCCCCTGCAGTTGGGCCGCACGTGACCTTAGGCCTCGGGTAGTCATTTGTAAGGTGCACACAAGGCCACCCCACCACTGCCGGAAGTTGAAGATAAAATGCAGAATACCCAAGTTCAGCGGAGCCTGCGTTTTTAGTGTTTTCTCTTTTTGCTCCTAGAACACTGACTCCTTCCGAGGGTGACTTTGCCCCCCGACCCTGGGTGGGCATTTGGCAATATCTAGAGACATTTATGTTGTCAGAACTGTGGAGGAGGGGGAACTTCTAGTGGGCAGAGGTCAAGGATGCCACCCCACGTCCTACAGCACACGGGGCACCCCTGCGACAGAAGGACCCAACCCCGGATTCCAGTATCCCAGGCAGAGAGACCTTTCCTGGAGGCCACGAGATGCTGGGGGTGGGTTTCAGAATGGGGTTCATGTTTGTGAAGCCCAAGATCTGTGATAGGAAGTATTCACAGCATTTCAAGTAACTTTGTGTGTTTAGGTGTTCATATGTTTTTGTATTAAATATTACATTTTTATATTAAAATATACACCTGTATACGCTTACATGCCTAGAAGAAGTCTGAGAGGATGTGCACAAAAGTGCTCTTTCTGAGTGACAAGTTCATGGGTAGTTTCTGTTTCCTTTGTACCATTCTGTGTTGTGATTTTTAAAAATTGGGGAGCTGACTTTATGAAGCCACTTGCCTTTCCTGGGAGGAATTTGGGGCTGGAGCGTAAGTGAAGCTGGCCTGTTTCTGCCCTAGGTGGCCTGGGCCTCTCCAACACCATGTACGCGCGGCTGGGGGAGATCATCAGCCTGGATTGCTCCATCGCCGTGACGCTGGCAGCACACCAGGCCATCGGCCTCAAGGTCAGGGGTCTGGGTTTCCGCAGTGGCGAGGGGGCAGCCGGCTCAGCATCTCGGAGGAAGGCCCGCTGTCCTGCAGCCTCACTGTCCTGCAGCCTCGCTGTACCGTGCTCAGTGCCCTTCGGTGGCCCTGTCCTTCCTTTTGAAACCTCCTCCTGCCCCATCGCCTCTGACCCATCCTTCCAGGCCCAGGCCAGATGCCACTGCCTCCATGGAGCCTGCCTTCACCACAGGCTGGAGGTGACCCCACCTCTTGATTGGCTCCCTCGGGGCCTGAGCGTGTCCCCCCTGCTTTTGGCACCTGTCATCCTACTCCGCTGCTTGGAGTCTTTCAGGGCAGGTCCAGGGGCCCACAGCTCATTCCTTGGGTGGTTCTTGTTCAGTGTAGAAACCGAGGGGGCTGAGTGCACAGCAAGCTTGGTGCCCGGGCGTGGCGCTGCCCAAGCACCAGCTGTGGCTCCAGCCACCCGGCTCTGGCCACCCTGCTGGGAAGTGGAGGAATTGCCGGAAAGACTGAGGCCCTTCCTGGAGCTGTGCCAGGCCACCCTGGACTGTGTGCTTGGGGGTCTCCCTGGCAGCCCAGCTCCCCAGACCCTCCAACAGCTCCCCATTTTTTACTGCGGCTGCCAGCTCTTGCGTGAAGGAAGCGTGTTCCAGAGGGGCTGTGTTCTGCAAGCACGTTTCACACACTTCTCTCTTGCCACCGCTGAAAGCAGCCCGTGTGTGTTGCCAGGGCATCATCTTGGCCGGCAGCGAGGAGCAGAAGGCCAGGTACCTGCCCAAGCTGGCTTCCGGGGAGCACGTGGCCGCCTTCTGCCTGACGGAGCCAGCCAGGTCAGCCCTGCGCGTCACTCACAGCTTCAGGGTCCAGGGGCTTTTCTTTTTACTGAAGCGGGGTGGCTGGCTTCTTCCCTCCCTGAAGACTTCCCGGGAGTTGAGTCCACAGCTTTTCTCACCCATTCTCTTCATGCTCTCTTATCTCTACCTTACTTCTCTTTCCTGGTGACCTTTACAAATGACATAACATGGCTGACAGCACCTGTAATTTCTTTGTGCTTTGCAACCCTCCTTATATACAGTAATGCATTCAGGCTTCACAGCGACTTTCAGAGTATAAAGGGCGGGTGGTATTGTGCCCACTTTACAGGCTGTGAACTGAGGTTCAGTGAGATGGGGTGATGAGCCCCGAGTCTCATAGCCGCCATCAGGGCAAGTCCGTTATCCAGCCCCTTTCCATCCTGCTTCCCCACCTGGGGACCTGGGTCCCCTGCGCTCGCCTCGCGGGAGCTTAGAGCCCACGTGAGCCGGCATTTCCGTGTTTAGACCTCCCAAACGTCGTCGCTGCCGCCTTCTCACCCGATGTGACAGAGCGGGGTTGGCCAAACCCACCTCGCCACCTGTTTTCATAGATGAAGTTTTACTGGAACATGCCCGTCTGTCTACAGATTGTCTGTGGCTGCAAAGCTGAATATGTCTATTAGCTGGCCCTTTGTTTTCCGTGGGGTCTTGTCTCCAGCATTACCCCTCAACAGCGTATTTCTTTCGCCGCAGTGGGAGCGATGCTGCCTCCATCCGGACCAGGGCCACGTTAAGTGAAGATAAGAAACACTACGTCCTCAATGGCTCCAAGGTACAGCTGCGTGGCCTCCGTGGCCGCGTCAGGGTCTCCATCCTGACCTTCACCACCACGCACTGACCACTTCCCATGCTCCAGGGATCATAAAGGGCAGGCACATCACCCCCTTAACCGTCATCCTCGGGTGATGTGCCTCCTTTTTGGAAGAAGAAACGGTGGCTCAGAGAGGTTACATGACCCGCCACCATACCGTCCGCTTAGTGGCCGGATGGGAACCAAGGTGTCCTGGCTCCTGAGCCCGCAGGCCTCCGTAGTGCTGCCCACCTCCCTGAGCTGCTCTCGTGTGTCCATTCTTTTAACTTTTTATTACACGGATTTTGAAACACAAAAGTTTAGTGTCGTGAACGTCCACCCCCGTCTCCCGGCTTCAGTGCTTCCTCCGTCACGCTGCAGTCCTGGATGGCAGCCGTGACAAGCTCAGTGCATCTCTGCAGGACGGGCCTGAGAAAGTCACGGCGTACACTTAAACCTTGATCATTTCTTACTATCTGCTTAACGTTCAAACTTCCCTGATTGTCTCATACTTATTTTTTACAAACAAGTTGCTTGAATTAAGATCCAAATAAGTTCTACATGGAGCAGTTTGTTGAGAAGTCTGTTCCCCCTCCCCCTCCC
>NW_020838030.1:0-22611 GCF_003676395.1 Aethalodelphis obliquidens | reverse complement strand
CTTCTCCCCCTCCCCTCCCCCTCCCGCTTTCCCTCACTCCTTTCTGCCTCCCTCCCACCCCCAGCTGTTTCATGCTGAGCCAGAGCTACGTGACACACGTGCAGGGCCACCTGTGTCTGCTGGGGAAATCCATGCCCTGGGGATGCTGGGTTGAGCCCGTTCTGGCCTGAGCTGTGATGGGCAGCTGGTGCTGAGGGTGGCCAGTTTGTAGTAGTTTGGTTTTCTCTGGAGCCCTTTTGCTTTCTTTCCTCAGGTCTGGATCACCAATGGAGGACTAGCCAGTGTTTTTACTGTGTTTGCAAAGACAGAGGTTGTTGATTCCAATGGCTCAGTAAAGGACAAGGTCACAGCGTTCATAGTAGAGAGAGACTTTGGTGGAATCACCAGCGGGAAACCTGAGGATAAGTTAGGCATCCGAGGCTCCAACAGTGAGTGGCACGTGCATGCATGTGTGTGTATGAGAGAGAAAGAGACAAGGTGAGATTTTATCTTGATAAAAAGGTATCAAACATCAAGATAACATGAGACTTAAGTAGTTTTGTTTCCACCTGAGCATTTGGCAAAATCTCTCCACACATCGGGCAATGATGACTTCAAGGTGAGGTCGTCGCCACCTTGTGGCGCTCAGCCTTGGAGGGAGGTGGTGCTGGGGGTCCTGGGTCAGTGTTGCAGTACAGCAGACCCCCATCTTTCCAGCCTGGGACTCCTCCTTCCTCCCTTCTCCCTCCTCCCCACCTAAGCCCAGTCGGCACTCAGCTCACTCGAGGCTGGTATCCTGTAAGTGGCCCTCGGCCCACCTGGAGCTGCCCTGTGGTCCTCACGAGGCTCAGCCTCTTGGGTCCCTTAGCTCGGACTGTGGAGGGTCTGAATGAATGAGCGAGTGAGTAAATGAACCGCGTCCCTCGAGTGGGGGTCGGGGGTAGAGCGCTTCGTCCCCCTCAGCTGAGGTCCTGGATGTCATGTGTTCCAGCCTGCGAGGTCCACTTTGAGAACACCAGGGTGCCCGTGGAAAACGTCCTCGGAGAAGTTGGAGGCGGCTTTAAGGTGCGTTGCCCTGCGTGTGCTGACCTTTGTTGCAGTCTCGTGTGCGTTGGCCCAGCTTCCCGTCACCTCCCTGCTGGCAGTGCACTGGGCTGGGCTGGCCGGGCGGCCATGCATGGCTCTCTGCATGGAGGTCAGCAGAGCGGAGAGAAGTCAGCCTTGGGAGGCAGGGGTGCAGCAGCGCTCAGTCTCACCCTCCCTCACGTAGGGGTAGAGTCCTCCCCCAGCCAGTGGAGAGAGCAGCCCAGTGGCCCTGCAAAGCTCAGGACGCACAGCCCTGGGTCCTCAGTGCTTACCCTGATTTTTTTTTCTTAGAGTAAGAATATATTTAATAACAGGTAATTCACATGACAAAATTTACCATTTTCAAATGAATGCTTTGTTGGTTTTTAGTATATTCACTGTGCTTGTGCAACCATCTCCATGGTCTAATTCTAGAACATTGCCATCACCCCAGCAAGACACCCCATACTTTCTCATTTCCCTCTCCCAGAGCTCGGCCGTCGCTGTTTCACTTTCTGCTTCTGTGGATCTGCCTGTTTTGTTTGTTTGTTTATAAATGTATTTTATTTTTGTTTTTGGCTGCATTGCGTCTTTGTTGCTGTGTGCGGGCTTTCTCTAGTTGCGGTGAGCGGGGGCTACTCTTCGTTGTGGTGCGAGGGCTTCTCATTGCGGTGGCTTCTCGTTGTGGAGCACAGGCTCTAGGCATGCGGGTTTCAGTAGTTGTGGCACGTGGGTTCAGTAGTTGTGGCTCGTGGGCTCTAGAGCACAGGTTCAGTAATTGTGGCGCATAGGCTTCGTTGCTCCACAGCATGTGGGATCTTCCTGGACCAGGGCTTGAACCTGTGTCCTCTGCACTGACGGGCGATTTTTTTTTTTTCTTTTTTTGCGGTACACGGGCCTCTCACTGTTGTGGGCTCTCCTGTTGCGAAGCACAGGCTCCGGACGCGCAGGCTCAGCAGACGTGGCTCACGGGCCCAGCCACTCTGTGGCATGTGGGATCTTCCCAGACCGGGGCACGAACCCGTGTCCCCTGCATGGGCAGGCAGACTCTCAACCACTGCACCACCAGGGAAGCCCCATCTGCCTATTTTGAATGTTTCATTTAGATGGAATCCATGTGTGGTCCTTCCTGTATGGCTTCTTTCACGCTGCATAAGGTTTTCAAGGTTTATCCAAGTCTAGCAGCTGTCACTCCTTCTTATAGCTGAGTAACGTTCCATCATGTGCATGGACCATGTTTTGTCCATCTGTCATCAGCTGATGGACATTTGGGTTGTTTCAATTTTTGGCCATTTGAATAATGCTGCTGTGAACAGTCATGCACGTTTTTGTGTGAATGTTGTTTTCCATTCTGTTGGGCGCACACCTGGAAGAAATGGAGGGTCAAATGGTGACTCTATGTTTAGCTTTTTGGGGAACCGCCAAACTCTTCCACAACAGCTGCACTGTCTCACATTCGCAGCAGCAGTGCCTTAGGGTTCCAGTTGCTCCACATCCTTGCCAATATGTGTGATCGTCCATTTTTAAAATTACAGCCATCCTCGTGGGCGTGAAGTGTATCTCGTTGTGGTTTGATTTGCATTTCCCTGATGATTAGT
The DNA here is from genome assembly GCF_003676395.1 of Aethalodelphis obliquidens. Taxonomy (NCBI): domain Eukaryota; kingdom Metazoa; phylum Chordata; class Mammalia; order Artiodactyla; family Delphinidae; genus Aethalodelphis; species Aethalodelphis obliquidens. Next base: position 19,969 of record NW_020838030.1, on the reverse strand, counting down.
CGTGTTGAGCATCTTTTTATGTGCTTATTGGCTATTTATCCCCTTTGTTTATTTTATTTTATTGGGTTGGCCAAAAAGTTCGTTCGATGTTTTCCATAAGATGGCTCTAGTAGCATTTAGTTGTCTTTAATTTCATTCGAAACAATTTTGCTAGATCGTATTTTGACAGCTGTCATATCAACATGCATTTTTTAAAAAAACTTATCAAAATTGGTGAATTTTTGTGTAGCCATTTTAATATTGAAGGTGGAAGAAAAAAAAGCAACATTTTGGGCATATTATGCTTCATTATTTCAGGAAAGGTAGAAACGCAACTGAAACGCAAAAAAATATTTGTGCAGTGTATGGAGAAGGTGCTGTGACCGATCAAACATGTCAAAAGTGTTTTGTGAAGTTTGTGCTGGAGATTTCTTGCTGGACGATGCTCCACAGTCGGGTAGACCAGTTGAAGTTGATAGATATCAATCGAGACATTAATTGAGAACAATCAACGTTATACCATGAGAGAGATAGCCGACATACTCAAAATATCCAGATCAAATGTTGAAAATCATTGGCACCAGCTTGGTTATCTTAATCACTTTGATGTTTGGGGTCCATATAAGTTAAGTGAAAAAAACCTTCTTGGCCATATTTCCACATGGATTCTCTACTGGAATGTAATGAAACATTCCATTTTCAAAACAAATTGTGACCGGCAATGAAAAGTGGATACTGTACAATAATGTGGAATGGAAGAGATTGTGGGGCAAGCAAAATGGACCACCACCAACCACACCAAAGGCTGGTCTTCATCCAAAGAAGGTGATGTTGTATATATTGGTGGGATTGGAAGGGAGTCCTCTATTATGAGCTCCTTCTGGAAAACCAAATGCTTAAATCCAACAAGTACTGTTCCCAGTGAGACCAACTGAAAGCAGCACTTGAAGAAAAGCATCCGGAATTAATCAACAGAAAATGTATGATCTTCCATCAGAATAATGGAAGACCACATGTTTCTTTGATGACCGGGCAAAAACTGTTACAGCTTGGCTGGGAAGTTCTGATTCATCCACCATATTCACCAGGCTTCAGATTTCCATTTATTTTGGTCTTTACAAAATTCTCTTAATGGGAAAAATTTCAATTCCCTGGAATACTGTAAAAGGTACCTGGAACAATTCTTTGCTCAAAAAGATAAAAAGTTTTGTGAAGATGGAATTATGAAGTTGCCTGAAAAATGGTGGAGGTAGTGGAACAAAACTGTGAATATGTTGTTCAATAAAGCTCTTGATGAAAATGAAGAATGTGTCTTTTATTATTACTTAAAAACTGAAGTCAGTTTTTGGCCAACCCAATATTTTATTGAAGTATAGTTAATTTACAGTGTTGTGCCATTGTCTGCTGTACAGCAAAGTAACTGTTATACACATACAGACATTCTTTTTTTTTAATACTCTTTTTCATTATGGTTTGTCACAGGATACTGAATATAGTTCCCTGTGCTATACAGTAAGACCTTGTTATTTATCCATTCTGTATATAATAGTTTACATTTGCTAGTCCCACACTCCCAATCCTTTTCTCCATCTCCCCTCTCCCCCTTGGCAACCACAAGTCTGTTCTCTATGTCTGTGAGTCTGTTTCCGTTTTGTAGATACGTTTATTTGTGCCATATTTTACATTACACATATAAGTGATATCAGATGGTATTTGTCTTTCTCTTTCTGACTTACTTCAGATAATACGTCTTTCTGACTTACTTTATGATAATCTCTAGTTGCACCCATGTTGCTGCAAATGGCATTATTTCATTCTTTTTTATAGCTGAGTAATATTCCATTGTATATATGTACCACATCTTCTTTATCCATTCATCTGTCAGTGGACATTAAGGTTGTTTCCATGGGCTGTTTATCTCCTTTGAAGAAACATTTTTCCAAATCTCTGCCCGTCTTTAAATTGGGCTATTTGTCTTTATATTGCTGCTCTGCCCTAATTTACTGGGTGGCCTGGGTAAGTGTCTTCACAGTGGGAAGCTGCCCCACCTTGGCTGTGAACAGGGATCAAAGCAGGACCTCCCTGGCCTCCTGAGCATTACAAGAATCACCCAAGGACCGTCAGCCAGGGCTCCAGCCACTGCTGCCTGGGAAGTGTGGAGCAGAGGGTAGGGGAGGTGGAGGGCACACAATGGGCGTCTGTGTGCAGATGTCACACACAGATGAGGGAACACGTGAGTCCCCTGAAGCCCGTCCCTGGGGAGTTGCCATCCACTGTTCACACTTTTTTGTTTACCTATTTTATTATTATTTTATGTTTTTGAATTTTATTTTTTTTATACACCAGGTTCTTATTAGTTACCCTTTTTAGTAGTATATATTAGTATACATGTCAATCCCAATCTCCCAGTTCATCACACCCCCACCCCCACCCCCTGGCGCTGCCCCTGGTGTCTTTACGTTTGTTCTCTACATCTGTGTCTCAGTTACTGTCCTGCAAACCAGTTCATCTGTACCATTTTTCTAGGTTCCATATATATGCGTTAATACACGATATTTCTTTTCTCTTTCTGACTTACTTCATTCTGTATGACAGTCTCTAGATCCGTCCACATCTCTACAAATGACCCAGTTTCATTCCTTTTTATGGCTGAGTAATATTCCATTGTATATATGTACCACATCTTCTTTATCCATTCGTCTGTCGACGGGCATTTAGGTTGCTTCCATGACCTGGCTATTGTAAATAGTGCTGCAATGAATATTGGGGTGCATGTGTCTTTTTGAATTATGGTTTTCTCTGGGTATATGCCCAGTAGTGGGATTGCTGGATCATATGATAATTCTATATTTAGTTTTTTAAGGAACCTCCATACTGTTCTCCATAGTGGCTATATCAATTTACATTCCCACCAACAGTGCAAGAGGGTTCCCTTTTCTCCACACTCTCTCCAGCATTTGTTGTTTGTAGATTTTCTGAAGATGCCCATTCTAACTAGTGTGAGGTGATACCTCATTGTAGTTTTGATTTGCATTTCTCTAATAATTAGTGATGTTGAGCAGCTTTTCATATGTTTCTTGGCCATCTGTATCTCTCCTTCAGAGAAATGTCTATTTAGGTCTTCTGCCCACTTTTGGATTGGGTTGTTTTTTTTAATATTGAGCTGAATGAGCTGTTTATATATTTTGGAGATTAATCCTTTGTCCGTTGATTCGTTTGCAAATATTTTCTCCCATTCTGAGGGTTGTCTTTTCGTCTTGTTTGTAGTTTGCTTTGCTTTGCAAAAGCTTTGAATTTTCATTAGGTCCCATTTGTTTTTGTTTTTATTTCCATTACTCTAGGAGGTTGATCAAAAAAGATATTGCTGTGATTTATGTCAGAGTGTTCTTCCTGTGTTTTCCTCTAAGAGTTTTATAGTGTCTGGTCTTACATTTAGGTCTCTAATCCATTTTGAGTTTATTTTTGTGTATGGTATTAGGGAGTGTTCTAATTTCATTCTTTTATATGTAGCTGTCTAGTTTTCCCAGCACCACTTGTTGAAGAGACTGTCTTTTCTCCATTGTATATCCTTGCCTCCTTTGTCATAGATTAGTTGACGATAGGTGTGTGGGTTTATCTCTGGGTTTTCTGTCCTGTTCCATTGATCTATATTTCTGTTTTTGTGCCAGTACCATACTGTCTTGATTACTGTTGCTTTGTAGTATAGTCTGAAGTCAGGGAGTCTGATTCTTCCAGCTCCATTTTTTTCCCTCAAGACTGCTTCAGCTATTCAGGGTCTTTTGTGTCTCCATACAAATTTTAAGAGTTTTTTTTGTTCTAGTTCTGTAAAAAATGCCATTGGTAATTTGATAGGGATTGCATTGAATCTGTAGATTGCTTTGAGTAGTATAGTCATTTTCACAATATTGATTCTTCCAATCCAAGAACACTGTATATCTCTCTGTTTGTATCATCTTTAATTTCTTTCATCAGTGTCTTATAGTTTTCTGCATACAGGTCTTTTCTCTCTGTAGGTAGGTTTATTCCTAGGTATTTTATTCTTTTTGTTGCAATGGTAAATGGGAGTGTTCCTCAATTTCTCTTTTAGATTTTTCATCATTAGTGTATAGGAATGCAAGAGATTTCTGTGCATCAATTTTGTATCGTGCAACTTTACCAAATTCATTGATTAGCTCTAGTAGTTTTCTGGTGGCATCTTTAGGATTCTGTATGTATAGTATCATGTCATCTGCAAACAGTGACAGTTTTACTTCTTCTTTTCCAATTTGTATTCCTTTTATTTCTTTTTCTTGTCTGATTGCCATGGCTAGGACTTCCAAAGCTATGTTGAATAATAGTGGTGAGAGTGGACATCCTTGTCTTGTTCCTGATCTTAGAGGAAATGCTTTCAGTTTTTCACCATGGAGAATGATGTTTGCTGTGGGTTTATTGTATATGGCCTTTATTATGTTGATGTAGGTTCCCTCTATGCCCACTTTCTGGAGAGTTTTTATCAGAAATGGGTGTTGGATTTTGTCAAAAGCTTTTTCTGCATCTATTGAGATATGATCGTATGGTTTTTCTTTTTCAGTTTGTTAATATGGTGTATCACATTGATTGATTTGCCTATATTGAAGAATCCTTCCATGCCTGGGATAAATCCCACTTGATCATGTTGTATGATCCTTTTAATGTGTTGTTGGATTCTGTTTGCTAGTATTTTGTTGAGGATTTTTGCATCTGTATTCATCAGTGATACTGAACTGTTCTTTTCTTTTTTTGTAGTATCTTTGTCTGGTTTTGGTATCAGGGTGGCCTCATAGAATGAGTTCGGCAGTGTTCCTTCCCCTGAAAATTTCTGAAGAGTTTCAGAAGGTTGGGTGTTAGCTCTTGTCTAAATGTTTGATAGAATTCACCTCTGATGCCATCTGGTTCTGGATTTTTGTTTGTTGGAAGATTTTTAATCACAGTTTCAATTTCATTACTTGTGATTGGTCTGTTCATATTTTCTATTTCTTCCTGGTTCAGTCTTGGAAGGTTATACCTTTCTAAGAATTTGTCCATTTCTTCCAGGTTGTCCATTTTATTGGCATAGAGTTGCTTGTAGTAGGCTCTTAGGTTGCTTTGTATTTCTGCAGTGTCTGTTGTAACTTCTCCTTTTTCATTTCTCATTTTATTGATTTGAGTCCTCTCCCTCTTTTTCTTGATGAGTGTGGCTAAAGGTTTATCAGTTTTGTTTATCTTCTCAAAGAACCAGCTGTTACTTTTATTAATCTTTCCAATTGTTTTCTTTGTTTCTATTTCATTTATTTCTGCTCTGATCTTGATGATTTCTTTCCTTCTACTAACTTTGGGTTTTGTTTGTTCTTCTTTGTCTAGTTCCTTTAGGTGTAAGGTTAGATTGTTTATTTGAGATGTTTGTTGTTTCTTGAGGTAGGATTTTATTGCTATAAACTTCCTTCTTAGAACTGCTTTTGCTGCATCCCATAGGTTTTGGATTGTCGTGTTTTCATTGTCATTTGTCTCTAGGTTTTTTTTTTTTTTTTTTTTTTGTGGTACGCAGGCCTCTCACTGTTGTGGCCTCTCCTGCTGCGGAGCACAGGCTCCGGCCACGCAGGCTCAGCGGCCATGGCTCACGGGCCCAACCGCTCCGCGGCATGTGGGATCTTCCCGGACCAGGGCACGAACCCGTGTCCCCCTGCGTCGGCAGGCAGACTCTCAACCACTGTGACACCAGGGAAGCCCTCTAGGTATTTTTTGATTTCCTCTTTGATTTCTTCAGTGATCTCTTGGTTATTTGGTAACATATTGTTTAGCCTCCACGTGTTTGTGTGTTTTACGTTTTTCTCCGTGTAATTTATTTCTAATGTCATAGCGTTGTGGTCAGAGAACATGCTTGATATGATTTCAATTTTCTTAAATTTACTGAGGCTTGATTTGTGACCCAAGATGTGATCTATCCTGGAGAATGTTCTGTGTGCACTTGAGAAGAAAGTGTAATCTGCCGTTTTTGAATGGAATGTCCTATAAATATCAATTAAATCTCTCTGGTCTGTTGTGTCACTTAAAGCTTGTGTTTCCGTATTTTCTGTCTGGATGATCTGTCCACTGGTGTAAGTGAGGTGTTAAAGTCCCCCACTATTGTGTTACTGTCAGTTTCCTCTTTTATAGTTGTTAGCAGTTGCCTTATGTATTGAGGTGCTCCTATGTTGGGTGCGTATATATTTACAACTGTTATATCTTCTTCTTGGATTGATCCCTTGATCATTATATAGTGTCCTTCCTTTTCTCTTCTAACGTTCTTTATTCTAAAGTCTATTTTATCTGAGACAAGTATTGCTACTCCAGCTTTCTTTTGATTTCCATTTGCATGGAATATCCTTTTCCATCCCCTCACTTTCAGTCTGTATGTGTCCCTAGGTCTGAAGTGGGTCTCTTGTAGACAGCATATATATGGGTCTTGTTTTTGTATCCATTCAGCGAGCCTGTGTCTTTTGGTTGGAGCATTTAATCCATTCACGTTTAAGGTAATTATTGATATATATGTTCCCATTACCATTTTTTAATTGTTATGGTTTTTTGGGTTTTTTTTTTATCACGGTGCGTGGGCCTCTCACTGTCGCGGCCTCTCCCATTGTGGAGCGCAGGCTTCAGATGCACAGGCTCAGTAATTGTGGCTCACGGGCCTAACTGCTCCGCGGCATGTGATCCTCCTGGACCGGGGCACGAACCCGTGTCCCCCACATTGGCAGGCGGATTCTTAACCACTGCGGCACCAGGGAAGCCCTGGGTTTGTTTTTGTAGGTCCTTTTCTTCTCTTGTGTTTCCCACTTAGAGAAGTTCCTTTAGCATTTGTTGTAGAGTTGGTTTGGTGGTGCTGAATTCTCTGAGCTTTGCTTGTCTGTAAAGCTTTAGATTTCTCCCTCGAATCTGAATGAGATCCTTGCTGGGTAGAGTAATCTTGTTGTAGGTTCTTCCCTTTCATCACTTTAAATATGTCATGCCCACTCCCTTCTGGCTTGTACAGTTTCTGCTGAGAAATCAGCTGTTAACCTTATGGGAGTTCCCTTGTATGTTATTTGTCATTTTTCCCTTGCTGCTTTCAATAATCTTTCTTTGTCTTTAATTTTTGCCAATTTGATTACTATGTGTCTCGGCATGTTTCTCCTTGGGTTTATCTTGTATGCGACTCTCTGAGCTTCCTGGACTTGGGTGCCTATTTCCTTTCCCATGTTAGGGAAGTTTTCGACTATAATGTCTTCAAATATTTTCTCGGGTCCTTTCTCCCTCTCTTCTTCTTCTGGGACCCCTAGAATGTGAATGTTGTTGCGTTTAATGTTGTCCCAGAGGTCTCTTAGGCTGTCTTCGTTTCTTTTCATCCTTTTTTTTTATTCTGTTCCGCAGCAGTCAATTCCACCATTCTGTCTTCCAGGTCGCTTATCCGTTCTTCTGCCTCAGTTATTCTGCTATTGATTCCTTCTAGTGTATATTTCATTTCAGTTATTGTATTGTTCATCTCTGTTTGTTCTTTAATTCTTCTAGATCTTCGTTAAACGTTTCTTATATCTTCTCGATCTTTGCCTCCATTCTCTTTCCGAGGTACTGAATCATCTTCACTATCATTATTCTGCAGTCTTTTTCTGGAAGGTTGCCTATCTCCACTTCATTTAGTTGTTTTTCTGGGGTTTTACCTTGTTCCTTCATCTGGTACATAGCCCTGTGCCTTTTCATCTTGTCTGTCTTTCTGTGAATGTGGTTTTTGTTCCACAGGCTGCAGGATTGCAGTTGTTCTTGCTTCTGCTGTCTCCACTGTTCACACTTTTGGTGCTTGTCTTTCTAGATCTTTTTAAATAGCTTACATCACTGAAATATTTCTGCGTGTGTGTGTGTGTGTGTGTGTGTGTGTGTGTGTGTGTGTGTGTGTGTGTAAGAGGTGATAGCTGGTATTTTTCCCTTATCAGCAAGCCCTCATAGTCTTTTCATGCTAGGGAGTTTGATTTGCTGAGGTTCAGAACCACACAGCATTTCCTCATGTGGTGACGCCACATTCACTGTCCCTGCGTCTCCAGGATCGAGCATTTAGCGCAGTTTCCCTTCTTCCCCACTCGGGACTGCACTGCATGGCATGTATCCTTATACATAACTTGCACACTTCTCTCATCACCTCCTGAGTTTAAATACCAGTCAAGTTTCTGGGTCAGAGGACGTGGTCATTTTTAAGTTCTTGGTCCATGTTGCCATGTTGCCTGCTGGACGGTTGGACTGTGTGTAAGGTCTTTCCCCAGTCCTTTCCAACTCTGCAGTAAAAAATTTTTTTCCATTGTGTTAGGTGAGAAGTGATGGTTTTAGTATGCAAAAGAAAAACAGATTTCTAAAGCCCTATCTTGTGATGAGTGGGATTGCCGGCCAGTCAGCCTCAGCACTGAAAAGCGCGACACGCTAGGGTGATCCCAGCGATGGCGGGTAGGATGACCACAGGCCCGGGGAGTGCCGATGCCGCGTGCGGTCAAGTAGGAAGTTCATCGGGGCGCAGAGGCAGTCAGCGACGGGGGCTGCGGGGACGGCCGTGTCTCGTACCTGGAGTGTAGTTGTGGGAGGGGACTGCTCTGCGGTAGGAAGGTGACCACGCAGCAGGATCAGGCCTGGGTGGGAGGGAACGCCTAGGCTCACGAGCCCTTTCAGGTAAGGCTGAGCTGGCCAGGCCTTCCATCCTCCTGGGGACTGGGGCCTGGTGTCCAGTCCTCTCCTCCTCTTGTTCTTGTGGTAAGTGAAGCTGAGAATCAACCACGAAGGGGCTGTGACGTAAGTTTGTTCATGCAGCTGTGAGGCGGCCTTTAAGAACCAGTCTGGGAGAAGGGACCAAGGGTGGGGGTTCAGTTCCTGCTTGCAGTCCTGGCAGGTCAAGCAGGACCGGTGTCCCCCTCCTCGTCCCCCCTCCATGTCCTGAGACACAGGGAGTCTGACATTACAGGTCACAGGCCCGAGCAGAGGCACAACAGGTCACACTGCACTGTGACCTCGCCGAGCCCCAGCTTCTGGCCGTGCCCACCGAGTTGCCCACCCGCCTCGGACTCGCCTGTCAGGACCAGTGCTGCCTGCCCAGTGGCTGGAGCAGGTGTTTCCAGTCTCCCCAGCCCCACAGGATCTGTTTTGAGAGTCTCCATTCAGGTTATTTAGCAAGTAGTCATAAATTCAAATTCAGAGGCACGTTTGGTTAATCCCAGTCACGCAGGCGAGCAGTCAGTACAAGCAGTGCCACGTGTGAAGCTGAGCCCCAGGCTGCCTGCTGCCCCCAGGCCCCAGCCCTGCCTTGACGCCTCCTCCTTGGGCCTCACAGGCTTGAGCAGAGGTGGGCAGGTGACAGCGTCCTCTAGGAGCCTGTGCTGGTGGCCACACATCCACCGTGTGCCTGGGATGCCCCTCCTCCCCTGCTGCCAGGGTGGCTATGGTCTCTAGGTCCCTAGGTCTGTAAGGGGGTGCCTCCCCAAACCCGGGTAGTCTGGTACTTGGGAAGCAGTGTGTGTGCTTGCCGTCGGCTTTAGGGAGAAAGTTGGGGTTGGAAGAGGGGCGTGAGGCTCACAAAACTCCTTAGCTAGGGTCACTACTGTAGGCACTGCGGGGGGAGGAGCGCGTCACGTCTGTGAAAGGGACTGGCTCAGTGCAGGGTGCACGGGCGTGCATGTCAGGCAGCTGCGTGCTCTGTCTGTGACTGGCTCACCACTTGGAACCTCTGGCTCTTCATCTGTGAAAGGAGGACCCTGACGCTGAAGCGTTGCTGGGAAAGTGAGGAGTTGGCAGTGGGTACCCAGCCCGTCTTAGTTTCTGCTCTCTTCCCCTGAGGCTGAGGGAAGTGGCCACTTCCTTTAGAATAAGGGTGTCCCATTTCTTTTTTTGGGGTGGGGGGTGCCTTCAGGGATGTTTGTGAGAGCATCTCAGTGACAGATTGCCTGGTTCTGAGGCGTTGGGACTGTTCTCTCCCGGCCCGGGGAGGGTTGGCAGGATGGTTAACTCCATCTGGATGCTGCCTGTTGTCTTCAGGAAAGCTTTTGGTAAGAGCAGATGAGCACTGTTGCGGTCTGTCCCCTTCAGCCCTCTGGGGCCCTCAGCTTTCCCAGCTGGACCCGCACTGAGCCCTCCTCTCTCTGCAGGTGGCCATGAACATCCTCAACAGCGGGCGGTTCAGCATGGGCAGTGCCGTGGCTGGGATGCTCAAGAAACTGATCGGTACGTAAGTCAGGGACAGCAGCCCTTTGCGGCAGACTTGCCCCTGGTGCCCCTGCCTGCTCCGGCCCAGGGGCTCTGCCACGTCCCTGGGCGGGCGGGCCAGCGCTGAGCCAGGCCGCTGACAGCCAGTCCTGTCCAAGTCTAGGATCAGGGCTTCAAGTTAGACTGAAGGGTGCACTGAGGCTGCCCCTGAAGGGCTAGTGTTGAGGTTTCAACACGCACAGGATGGGGGAGGCGGGGGACCTTCTGGTGGAGGTAGAGAGGGGTGGCTGCTCTGCCTGCTGAGTGAACACCTGAATGTGGGCTGGACACCGAAAAGCCTGAGCACTGGTTGTCTGTGGATGACTCTGCACAGTGGGTGAGCCGCGGGGTCAGCTTGGGGACCCTGGTCCCTCAGCCTTTGGATTGTCCCTTTCCTCTTTTATGGGCACTGAACCCTAGACTTCCCTTTGCCAGTGAAGTTAAAACAGCCTGATAGGGGTTTTGGGGGGCACGGAACGTCACTGCCATCTTTGCTTTGTGCGAGGGACCACAGGGACACGCAGGGCCCTGGCTGTGGTGCGGGCGTACCCGGGGCCAGCTCCCCACTGGGTGCTCAGGAAGCTGCTCAGAGTTCAGGGCAGAGTTCGTTTATAGACAAAGGGACGGACGCTCAGAGCAGGGGAGTGATTTGCCCGAGACCACACTCCCCGATCAGACTGCGAGCTCAGGGCTTGTCTCCCTCTGCTAAGCTTCCCCCAAGGCCCTGAGCCCATCTGGACTGTGCTTCCTTGTCTGGAAAACTCAATGCAAGGGCTTCACTCTCGTGGTCAGTCTGTCCCCAGAGAATGTAGAGCCCCTGAGATCGCAAGGCCCAGAAATGGGGGAATGTGGGAGCCTGTCCACCCTGGGTGTCTACCGTGCGAGCCCACTGTGAGAGTGGGTTACGCGTGAATGTCCGTGGGGAGTGTTGGGAGAGTGCTGGCTGCAGGGAGGGGGTCCGCTGTGGGCACGTGCGCGCCTGCAGGGCTGGCGCGGAAGCCACAGGCCACCCTCCTGCTGCCAGATGGACACATGTGCCGGGTGTGAGCCTGCTTCTCTGTGCAGGGCGTCCCGTGGCCTTTGCTGTCTCTCTGAGGTCAATAGTGTTGATGAGGGCAGGGAGACCACGTGGCCCAGGCTCGGCTGCTAAGAGCGAGAGTTGGGTCCAGACGTGTCTGACTGGCTCCTGATCCTGCTCTGCCTCCACCCTGGGTGCCACTCAGAGGGGACAGTCACTCCTGAACCTGGAGATGTTGGAAGGCAGGACTCTCATTTTCAGGGTGTCGGTCTCAGCAGACCCGCTCCTCGTAGATCCTGCCTGAGTGTTTGAAGGGTGGTGACGATAGACTGAGGAAATCGTTTTAAGACAGCCGGAAAATTGTTCTTTGATAACTCTGCTCCTCTTCAGAGATGACCGCTGAGTACGCCTGCACGAGGAAACAGTTCAACAGGAACCTCAGCGAGTTTGGCTTGATTCAGGTATGGAGGGTCAAGCACCGCACGGGCTGACTCTACCTCGTGGGCATTGAAAGTGTGCTTGGGGCTCTGTACTGCCGACTCCTAGGCGGTGATTCGGGGAGAAGATGAGCACGTGGCCCCTTTTACGAGTGCCGGGCCTTGGTGCTCTTGGGTACTGGGCCTGGTCTGAATTGCCTTCTCTGCTGCTCGGCAGGTTTGGGTCTCAGTACAGGCAGATTCTTTCTTGATTGTGTATTTTTCTGAACGCTCCAGGAGAAGTTTGCCCTGATGGCTCAGAAGGCTTACGTGATGGAAAGTATGGCCTACCTCACCGCGGGGATGCTGGACCAGCCGGGCTTCCCTGACTGCTCCATCGAGGCTGCCATGGTGAAGGTAACCCCACGCACAGCGTGCCTGCCGTCTTCCTCCTTAGTTTGTCTCTGCTTAGGTATTTACGAGGTACCCACCGTGCCAGGCACCCCTGGGATGCAGCCGGGGAGAGCAGAGTAGCGTAGGAGCAGCAGCAGAGGACAGCGTCCAGCTTACGAGAGGCCAGTGTCTCCCAGCAAGCTGCTGGTGATGACAGCAAAAGAAGAGGATACACACTGTGTATTGTAACTTCCTGTCTTCCTAACAAAGCAGCTGGGCTTCCTTGGGAAGGACTGTGCTGTCCTGAGTCTGTGGTCTTCCTGCATTTTGGTATCAAAACTTCCTTTCATGAAATAGCTGGTGGAGGCAAACAGCACAGAGTTCCCTGTGCTTCTGTCTTGTTTTGGGGAGGGGGGTCAGTTTTTGGCCACCAGTGAGACGTGACAGTCAGGGCTCCTACCTGGGTCATCTCATCCCAAAGCCCAGTCCTCCGCGTGGAGCTCCCACCCCGTCCGCAGCCACCTGGCCCCGAGGCAGAGGGTCCTCCTCCTGAAGGGGCTTTGGGGCTGACGGCCCCATGCTGACCTCGCCCCGGGTCCACGGCAGGTGTTCAGCTCCGAGGCCGCCTGGCAGTGTGTGAGCGAGGCGCTCCAGGTCCTCGGGGGCTCAGGCTACATGAGGGACTACCCGTACGAGCGCATCCTGCGCGACAGCCGCATCCTGCTCATCTTCGAGGTGAGTGCGCCGCCCGCCAGGCTCTCGGCCCCGCCCCGCTCTGCTGTGGACCCCAGAGCCTCGTGGTCCTGGCGCCAGGCCGCAGAGCCCAGGCCGGCTGGCGCGTCCTCTCACTCGACCGCCCGCAGGTGTCCGCCTGGGAGGCCGGGGTGCAGCCTCCAGTGCCCATTCCAGGTGATGAGGCAGCTGGCAGGGTCACCCCAAGGGCATTCCCCGGCGCCTCTGATGTTGGGAGTTCACAGGCTGGGAGCAGGGAGGAAAGGGCATTGGGACCCCAGAGTCGCCTTTGGGGCGCTACTGGTCTGGTCGTGCAGCCTGGCTGAGAGAGGACGACTCCAGAACACCAGTGTGGTGAGGGGCTGGGGTCTCAGGAAGGAGCGCACTTGGCCTTGGGGGCAGAGAGGGCAGGGGAGTGGAGTGTGCCAGGTCCTGACGGGACCGTACCTGCTGGTACCAGGTAAACGGAGCAGCGGCCGGTCCTGCTCGGCGGGGCTGGGGTATTGGTGGGGCAGGGTGGGCAGGGCAGAGGGACTGGGCAGGAAGGCCAGAGATACTGCCAGCCATGGAAGCCTATTTGGATCGTACTGTGAGGGCCGGGAAGCAGTAACAAAGTTTGGAGCAGAGAATGGCTTGCTTGCATTCACGACCCTGGAAATGCCCCAAGCCTGCCCAGGGCGTAGGTGGCAGCGGTGCGGCCAGCGGCTGTGGAGGGAGGCCGGCCAGGATTTCAGGCTGGACACAGGTGTGCAGAGGCAGACCCTGGGACCAGTGCGAGGCTGGGCGCCTGGGGGGCTCCCCTTCCAGGGGAAAGACCGCATTGGCTGCTAGTGTCCCCTGTGTCCTCTCCCTTAGTGGACAGGGTGCGGCCAGCCCGAGGCCCCAGGGACAGGTCCCACCTCACGACCCTGCTGCCCCAGGCCTGCCTCTCCCAAGGCCCCTCCCCTTGGCCCGGGTGAGTGCGGTCCTCTGTGGCTGGTGGGGTGGTCAGCACGGGTTCAGGGGCTCTGAGGGGTGCAGGGCCCTCAGCGTGAAGCCAAGACCACCCGGGACGGGCCCGGGTCAGCCTGGAGTTCTCCCTGCTGCCACTTCTGCTCCCACGGAGTCTCCGTCCGTGGCGCGGCCTGGCGGTGTGCCCCAGTCCAGCCCCGCCTCTCTGACTCTCAGCACCACTGTGCACGACAGGCACGAGCCCCCTGGTCTGCGTCCCCGAGGTCACGTGGCTCACGGTTGGGGGGGTGCCCAGGGGTGGCAGCAGGGAAGAGGTAGCCCCCGGGGTGTTGGCACCTGGCACTGTGGTGCAGCCAGCTGCTTCCCGAGGAGCCAGGCCTGGACTGAGCCAGTAGTGGGTCCACTAAGGACTTGTGTCCTGGGTACTAGTACCCTTCACTTCTTTTAAGGGGGCTGTTTCTCTGCTTAAAAGAAGTAAAATCGGAAGCTTGGAAAAAGGAATGACTCATGCACAGTTGGTCATGGGATGGGGTAGGTCCCAGAGGGAGGCCGCCGCCATCTGGTCAGCCCCAACTTGTCCCGCGGAAGCAGTAGCCCACGTGCTGCCCTGGCCCCCGGTCACAGCCCTGCTCCCAGCTGCTTCTGAAGAGTGAGCGGGATGCAGCAGGGCCTAGCCAGTCACACACGCGGCACTGCTAGGGCTGCCCTGACGTGGGCAGCCTTTGACCTGGATAATGTTGGCCACAGGGAACCAACGAGATTCTCCGGATGTACATCGCCCTGACAGGCTTGCAGCATGCCGGCCGCATCCTGACTGCAAGGGTCAAGTAGGTACCGCGTCCACCGTCTGCCCCTCGGGTCCACCCTGCCCAGCAGAGGCCTGTCCCGGGGCAGCCAGAGAAGGGTGCTGCCTCATCCGTAGACCAGGCGTGCAGCCTGGCAGGGGTCAGTTGGCTCACAGGCTGGCTGGAGGGAGGGAAGCCGCCAGGGCCCTGCCCTCCTCCCCTGCAGCTCCCGTCTAGAACCGGGGCAAGGAGAGGCGCCAGCTCCAAGGCCAACACAGGACTGGTTTCCTCTCCTGCCCCCACCCTGGGGCCAGGACAGTGAGTAGTCCCTGCCGGCGCCCAGGCATGGCTGGCCCAGAGGACTTCTCAGGCTCTCGGGGAGAGAATAACCTGGAAGCAGGTGTGACCCGGGTGTCCCCTCGGGCTGTACAGGAGACGGCTGCTCCCTGACGAACTGTCCAGGTCCTGGGTTGGCCCCTCTGGCTTTGCATAGTCAGGGAGCTTTTGCCCAGGTTTCCTAGAGCTGCTGGCATGGAGGCGGGGCCGTGTTGCTGGGCAGCAGGAGCCGGCTGCAGGGCCTCTGCTTACAGAGCCTGGGTTCTCTGCAGGCAGCTTAAACAGGGCAATGTGACCACCATCATGGAGACTGTCAGCCGGAGGGTTCGGGACTCCCTGGGCCGAACTGTGGACCTTGGGCTGACAGGGAAGCTCGGAGCCGTGCACCCCAGCATGGAGGTGAGTGGGTCCAGCCAGGGGTATCCCCTTCCCAGAGGGGGCGTGGCGGGGGCACCGGGGAGGACCAGGCAGTCCGAGGGTCACCAGGTGCCTTCTCCACCCTGTCACGATGGAGAACAGCCAAGCCTGGCAGCAGGGCCTGGGCACCACGGGAGGGCGGTGCTGAGCGGAATCCTCCCCCCGGCCCCCCAGGACAGTGCCCACAAGCTCGAGCAGAACGTGCACTACTTCAGCCGCACGGTGGAGACCCTGCTGCTTCGCTTTGGCAAGGTACCTGGGGGCAGCGAAGCGGGCCAGCATTTGTGAGATGACATTTTGCCAAGCGTGGGGACCAGGCCTAGAAATCTTGGTCACCTTGGAGGGCTGGGGAAGCAGGGCTGGCTGTGGCTGCCTGCCCTGGGGACCACTCAGCTAGCTGGGGAGCGTGGGGGGAGCCCTTGCTGGGTGGGCACCTTCTAGGTGACCAGAGGCTCCCTGGAGCCGGGAGGGGCAGCCCCACCTGGACCTTACTCTTAGGACCTGATCTGTGTTTCTTGCATCCAAAGGTGGTAATAAGCACTGGCCGGTGGTCTCAGCCCGGCTTCTGGGACATGATCTTGTCTTGACTCCTGCCCAGATCTGGACAGAGCTAAGGGAAAACCCGAAGGGAAGGCAGTGTTAGCCCTGCTCCCCCAGGGTGTAGAGAGAGGCTGAGAGATGAGCAAAGGTGGGCCTGGAAGAGTGTGTTGGAGTCGTGTCCGGGTGGCCAGTCTCCACCCTGCCCTCTGTTCCCAGACCATCGTGGAGGAGCAGTTGGTCTTGAAGCGAGTGGCCAACATCCTCATCAACCTGTACGGGATGACAGCCGTGCTGTCGCGGGCCAGCCGCTCTATCCGCGTGGGGCTTCAGAACCACGACCATGAGGTGGGCCCGCCCCTCCCACCTGCACAGGCAGCCTCCCTGCAGGGGTCCTCCTGCTGCACTTTAATGAGGCTGGGTAGTGGGGAAGGGAGGGGCTGGGCGCGTCCAGGGCTGTGTCCTGGGGGTCAGGGTGAGCACGGGGTCCACGCCAGCTGACCCAGAAATGGGTGGGGTTGCCAAGTTGTGTCCGTGGCCATAGCTGGTGCTCTCAGCTCCCATGGGCGGGTCTGTGCTGTTCAGGACACAGGGCCACTGCCCTTCACCTTCCTGCCTGGGGGCGGGGAGGGGGAGTGAGTGTGGAATCCGAAACCCAGCGCCCTCACCCCATGTGCCAGCAGGGTGGGTGCGGTCTGAGCACCTGCTGTGTGCACGCCCGCAGTCTTGATGTGCACCGTGCCTGCGGGGATTGAGTCACTTGCCCTGGGGACAGAGCTGGTTTGGCTCACGGCTGCCATGGCTTCTGAGCCAGGCCACCTGACTCTGGTCAAGCTGCCCGCTTTGGCTGACCGAGTTCTTTGAAGCTCAGAGGTCAGGCTCCAGGCCGGGCGGCGCTAAGGCCCAGCGATCCCAGGGTCCTCAGCAGTCATCCTCTCGGACTTTGGTTCTGGCAGGTTCTGTTGGCCAACATCTTCTGCACGGAAGCTTACTACCAGAATCTCTTCGCTCTGTCTCAGCTGGACAAGTGTAAGTGGGCGGCTCAGGTTGGGGGAGAGTGGGGGGGTGGGACCTGATGCCAGGTGAGAGCCTCTTGGGGGGACCCCTGTACCCAGCTGACCTGCGGAGGGAGGAGCGCGGGACTCCACGCAACTCTGAGCACTGGCACCCCACACCCACCGTGCTGACGCGGCTGTCACCACCTGCAGTGGGGATGACGAAATGGCTTCTCCAGCAGGTGGGGTCGCCAGGGGGCAGCCCACAATCACTTCCTGGGGACGGGGCTGCCACCTTCAGGGCTCCTTCACACCGGAGGGCTGACTTCGTGATAACAGGAACTGCTGGAACATTTTTTTCCAAAGATCACCTACTCTTCCTCTTTCCCTCCCAGATTCTCCGGAAAATCTCGATGAACTGATCAAGAAAGTGTCCCAGCAGGTCCTAGAGAAGCGAGCCTACGTCTGTGCCCACCCTCTGGACTGGACATCCTGAAGCAGGGGGACGGCATCCCTGCTGCTGTCCGCCTGACACACGCCTTCCAGAAGGTAGAGAACTTGCTTTATTACAAGCTGACCAAGTTCTCTGACGGGCCTTCTCCAGGCCCCCGTGGGCACTATTGTCTGACACGATCCCGGGCTCTGAGCCGACACGGGGAGAGCGCGGAGCTGCTGAGACTCGCCTCACCGGGAGGCTTCGGGGTGGAAGCTGGCCTGGGGTGGTAGGGCCGCGTCTCAGCAGGGTGGCCATTTCTGCCAGACCACACGTTCTCCAAGAAACAGCTTGAAAACCGCGTATGTGTCATTCTTTAAGCTAGGAGCCAAAGGAAGGACAGTTTGTGTTTCCCCTTCTAGTGTTTGCTGCACTGGTCACCTGTTTCCTCAGAGCCAGCCTCACAACCTCTTGACCCTGAGCTCCCCCCTGTGGTGGTGGCTTCCAGGGCCCTTTGTCCTCATGTGTGAGAAGAGGGCTCCAGGAGCAGAGGGGCAGGTGCCCGGGCCACGGTGCTCTGCGGGTTTGGTCCTGCGCAGGTGATGTTGCTGCTGCCTGACAGCAGGTGCTGCTCCTAGCTGGTGCTTCTCTGCCACTTGACAAGGACGAGCAGCATCTTCCGGCGGCACAGACGGGCCTCTACACACCTGCCCTGGTGTGCTCACCTGGCAGGCTTCCTGCTCGGGCGGTTCCCAGTGCTTTGCCCATCACAGGCCTTGCCTTGAGGCGGCCAGGCTTTGGTCCTGGGAGGAGGAGCCGTCATCCACCTGCGGGGCTAGGCCTGCTGCCGGCGTTCTGACAGCTCATCTTCCCGATGACACCGCAGCTTCTTTGCTGGCGTAGATGGAGAGGTCATGGCTTCTCACCTGGTGCCAGGACAGCAGTCTGCGGGGAGCTGTTCTCACCCATGTGTCTTCAGGTGTGCGCCCTGGGGCTGGGAAGGGCCGGAGCAGCGAGCCTGCTGTCCCTGCACTGGACCACAGCAGTGACCCTGAGCCTGGGACCCTGCCTGCGGCCCCAGAGCCTGGGGCCTCTACTGAAGGGAGGTGGCACAGCCCAGAGGAGGGGAGTAGACCAGTTTCAGCAGCTTGTCAGCATGTCCTCCGGTTTCACGGAGCTGTTACCAGCAGCCCTTAGGAGTCAGGGAAGGAAAGCACTCCACCGTTTATCCAGTCTAGCTTTCTGGGCAAGGGGTCTCTTTCTGGGCAAGGGGTCTGTGGCCAGATCAACTCACCGCTCTTTCTCCCTGAAGATTCTGGTTCTGTTAATTCACAGGTTTGGTTCTCTACCTATAAATGATTTCTGGTCCCTCTGCACAAACGGGGGATGAAGAAAACTTGGAGGGGTGGTGTGGCCAGGCCCCCGCCCGCCCCCACGGGTGACAACCAGCTGTGTCTGGGAGCCGGAAGGGCCCAGCAGCACCCAGAGCCTGCCGAGGCTGGTCATGGGTAACACAGTGTGAAGCCTGAAAGCCCTTAGCCCTACCTTCCAAGGCCTCCCTTTCATAGAAACCAAGCCCAGAGCGGTGGCGGGACCTGCCCCGCCCCCCCCCATCACACAGCAAGTGAATCCAGCTGGAACCAGAAGTTCCGGCCAGCCTGCGCTCTGAAGCCAGCCCCCCGCCGAATCCTGATTTCCCAGCCCAGGAGTGTGGCTGCTAAAACAGAACAGGTGCCGCCCACAGTTACCTGTCCCGGGCTTTGGCGCGGGAGGGGCCGGTGGCGGCTGTGTGTACAGATCCAAGTCCTGGGGGTGCCGGTCCCAGCCCCTGCTCTCGCGGTGCAGCACTGACTCCAGTATTTTAGCAAACAGCGCTTTCTCCCTCCACTCCTACGTTGGGGGGCAGCAGGTCAGGGGGAGGCCCCTGCGGACGCCCACCGGAGACCCACTCCCGCCACCCACCTCTGTGACGGCGCCAAGGGGTGGCAGCCCCAGGTGATGTGTCCTGCCCGTGCTGTGAAGACCGGTCACTTGGAACCCGTTGGGTGTGAGCCAGGCGTCACGGGACTTCCTCTCAGCTTTTCTCTTCTCATCTGAATCCTGAGGCTCCACTGTGGCTGACAGGTAGCTCTGGGAGTGCGTGAGTCTCCTCGGCTCCTGGAAATGCGAGCAGACGTGGCTAGATGGGCTGACAGCGGACCTCGGTGGGGCTGACCGGCTGCCAGTCTTGGGGGCAGGATGCTGGCTCCTGGCCGTGCGGGGTGCATGCTGGTTACCAGAGCCAGGCAGCAGCCCAGTGAGGGCCACGTCCCTCGAGGAGCGAAAAAGCTGAACCCTCCTATATTTTCGTGGGAATGTACATTGGCAAAAGCCACCATAAAGGACAGTATCGAAGCTCCTAACAAAAGTAAAAGGAGCCCAGCCCCAGGAGCACTCCTGGGCGTGTATCTGGAGAAACCCATAATTGGAAATGAACCAGGCGCCCCACAGTTACAGTTCCAACAGCCAGGACACAGAAACAACCAAAATGTCCACCGACAGACGACTGGATACAGACAATATGGTACATATATACAATGGACTATTACTCAGCCATAAACAACAATAAAATAATGCTATTGGCAGCACCATGCATGGACCTGGGATAATCATACAATAAGTGAAGTGAGTCAGAGGAAGACGAATAGCATATGATATCAGTTATACCTAGGACTGAACACTAGACACACATGAACACAGCATGAACACTGTGT
>NW_020838029.1:7335089-7356451 GCF_003676395.1 Aethalodelphis obliquidens | reverse complement strand
TCTTAGAATCAGGGGACCCATATATGAGGCCACCCAACATGAGCTACCCAGGACAGGGGCAGGATGGGCACAGTGAGGATGGGAATTAAGGAGTGACTGCACCTGGGCAATGGGGAGCACTTGGGTCCACCCTTCCCCCATATTCTCACCCTGACTCCCTTCCAGAGTCCATGGAATGAGCTCAGGTGGACAGACCACATGTGGGATGGGACAGTCAGAGATCGCAGGGTCAGAAAAGAACGTTTCTGTGACTCTATCCTTACACTCACACCCCTCTCTGGAGAAGGTGGCCTTGACTGCTTAGTTTACAGCTTTGAGCCTGAATCTGATCCAGTGGTTATTGCTTGGTGGTGTAGGACATCTCTCTGCTGTTTGAGTGACAAAGTTTGGCAGAGACCTTCCAGCTGAGGTTTCTGCCCACCGAGATGTGCAGGCAACTTGTTCGCCGGGAGAAGTCCAGCACCAGCACCAGCGCCACCTGTCAGCAGAGGGGGTCACGGGGACGTGGTCACCAGGGTGAGGAAATAGAGAAGCTTGTTGAAAGGGAGGTGACATGGGAGGGCGTGACCTCAACCCTTGGTTTTCCCTGCCTCCCTTCCCTCCACTGAGCACACAATCTCCCTGTTCCGTGTTCTGACCAACTACCACAGAAAAATGTTGCTGGAAACATGTATATCACAGACTGTGGCTTGGCCCTGAGCTTTCCAGTTCCAGAGGGAATAGTGGCAGGTCATACATCTGGGCCCCCGTGGGTAGGAGGAGGTCAAAACCCCGCCCTCATTCAGTTCACCCCATTTGCCTTTCCCCTCAAGCCCCTTCTCCAGCCTGGGAGACAGTGGCAGCTGGCCTGGAGAGCCTTAGGCCCCATCCTGCCTGATTCTGCTCCCTGCCCAATTACTGGGAAAATGCCCCCTCCCCACCCCACCCACTCCACACCAGCGCCATCCCAACCAGAGTCCCACTGCTCTTTCTGGACTCTTGGGGGAAACTGACACAAAGAAGGTAGGTGGGGGCTTCCCTGGTGGTGCAGTGGTTGAGAGTCCGCCTGCCGATGCAGGGGACATGGGTTCGTGCCCCAGTCCGGGAAGATCCCACATTCCGTGGAGCGGCTGGGCCCGTGAGCCATGGCTGCTGAGCCTGCATGTCTGGAGCCTGTGCTCCGCAACGGGAGAGGCCACGACAGTGAGAGGCCCACGTACTGCAAAAAAAAAAAGCAAACAAAACAGCAAAAAAACCCAAAGAAGGTAGGTGTAGGTGTGCCCTGGAGAAGGAGCTGGATGTGGTGGGCAGAGTAATCATGCCCAAAGGTGTCCAAATCCTAATTTCTGCTGTTGGCTTATATGTTACCTTGCATGGCAACAGGGGGTAAAGGCTGATACTCAGCTGAATTAAGGTGGGAAGACTCTCACCTGCATTGGCCGGGTCCGGCCAGGCACATTGGGGCTGCCTGGGTTGCCATGTGGGCTGTCCCTGCATAATTCCAGTGCACGGCATTCAAATGACTGCAGTGTGCTTGGTGCCTCCTGTGCTTGTGCAGTGTTGAAGTCCTGGTAAGTACCGCTCAGATGCAGATGGAGGACAGACCAGTAGTTTTGGACCTCCCTTTGGTTCCAAGCCAATCACTTCCCCCTCCCTAGTCCTCTTGAGGTATCTGCCAGCCTGACTTTTACGACGATCATTCACTTTCTTTTAAAGGATTTACATTTGCTATTTAATAAAATAACCCTTCCAAAGATAAAAGACACTATACATATACACATCATAGAGAGCATAGGCTGTCAATCTGACAAATAATTATGAACGGAACAACCCATGTAATTATACCCAGGTGACAGAAAATTACATTGCACATCCAAAAGTCCCCTATATGTCCTTTTCTGTGTAGGAATCCAAATGGATAAGTCCACATACTGCCTGATCCCATTTACTTCACATTCTTGAGAAGGCCAAACTACAGGGACAGAAAACAGATTGGTGGTTGCCTGGGTCTGGGGGTTTAGACAAGGGGTTAAACTACCAAAGAGCATGAAGCAATTCTGAGGCTGGTGAAAATGTTTTTTATTTTGGTTGTATTGGTGGTTCCATGGTTAAGTTTATTTTTAGGTATGTTATGCTTTCTGATGCGATTGTAAATGGGATTGTTTTCTTGCTTTCTCTCTCTGATAGTTCATTATTATGTATAGAAAAGCAGCAGATTTCTGTATATTAATCTTGTATCCTGTAACTTTACTGAATTCATTTATTACTTCTAATAGTTTTTTTTCCCTTTGGTGCAGACTTTAGGGTATTCCATATATAGTATTATGTCACCTGCAAATAGTGACAGTTTTACTTCTTCCCTTCAAAATTTGATGCCATTAATTTATTTTTCTTGTTGATTGCTGTGTCTAGGACAATACTATATTAAATAGAAATTTGAGAGCGGGCATCATTGTCTTGTTCCTGACTTTAGAGGAAAAGCTTTCAGTTTTTCTCCATTGTATACAATGTCAGCTGTGGGCTTGTCATAAATGGCCCTTATTGTTCTGAGATATGTTCCATCTATACCAACTTTGTTGAGAGTTTTTATCACAAGTGGGTGTTGAATTTTGTCAAATTTTTTTTCTGCATCGATTGAGATGATGTGACTTTATCTTTCATTTTGTTAATGTGGTGTACTACACTGATTGATTTGTGAGTATTGAACCATCCTTGCATTCCTGGAATAAATCGTACTTGATCATATAGTGTATGATCCTTTTTATATATTGTGAATTCGGCTTGCTAATATTTTGTTGAGGATTTTGGCATCTGTATTCATCATATTGGCCTAAAATTTTCTTTTCTTGTAGAGTCCTTGTCTAGTTTTCGTGTCAGGGTAATCTTGGTCTTGTAGAATGAATTTGGGAGTGTTCCCTCCTCTTCAATTATTTGGAGTAGTTGGAGAAGGATAGTTATTAACTCTTTTTTTAAATAGATTTTTATTGGAGTATAAGTAGTTCACAATACTGCACTAGCCTTTGTCACACAACAAAGTGAATCAGCCACATGCACACATACATCCCCATATCTGCTCCCTCTTAAGCATCCCTCCAATCATCCTTATCCCACCCCTCTAGGTGGTCACAAAGCACCGAGCTGATCTCACTGTGCTATGATACTGCTTCCCACTAGCTAAGTATCTTATATTTGGTAGTGTATATATGTTGATGCTACTCTCACTTTGCCCCAGATTCTCCCTCCCGCTGTGTCCTCAAGTCCATTCTCTATGTCTACGTCTTTATTCCTGCCCTGTCACTAGGTTCATCAGTACTATATATATATATATATATATATATATATATTTAGATTCCATATACATGTGTTAGCATACGGTATTTATTTTTCTCTTTCTGACTTACTTCACTCTGTATGACAGACTCTAGGTCTATCTACCTCACTACAAAAAACTCAATTTTGTTTCCTTTTATGGCTGAGTAATATTGCATTGTATATATGTGCCACATCTTCTTTATCCATTCATCTGTCAATGGACATTTAGGTTGCTTCTATGTCCTGGCTATTGTAAATAGTGCTGCAATGAACATTGTGGTATGTGTCTCTTTTTGAACTATGGTTTTCTCAGGGTGTATGCCCAATAGTAGGATGGCTGGGTCATACAGTAGTTCTATTTTTAGTTTCTTAAGGAACCTCCATACTGTTCTCCATAGTGGCTGTATCAATTTACATTCCCACCAACAGTGCAGGAGGGTTCCCTTTTTGTATGCTTGGTAAAATTTCCCTGTGCATCCGTCTGGTCCTCGAATTTTGTTTGCTGCGTGCTTTTTGATTACTGATTCAATTTCAGTAGTAGTAATCAGTTTGTTCAGATTATCTATTTTTTTCCTGATTAAGTCTTGGAAGATTGTATGTTTCTAGGAATTTATCCATTTCTTCTAGGTTGTCCAATTTTGTGGCATATAAGTTTTCATACTGTTCTCTTATGATCATTTGTATTTCTGTGATGTTGGTTGCAATTTCTCCTATTTCATTTCTTATTTTCTTTATTTGAGTCCTCTCTCTTTTTTTCTTAAGGAGCCTGGCTAAAGTCCTTTCAATTTTGTTTATCTTAAAAAAAGACCCCAACTCTTGGTTTCATTGATCGTTTCTTTCTTTTTTTTTGGTATCTATTTTATTTATTTCTGCTCTGAAATTTATTATTTCCTTCCTTCTGCTGATGTTGGGCTTCGTTTGTTCTTTTTCTAATTCCTTTAGATGGAAGTTAGGTTGTTTATTTGAGATTTTTCTTGTTTCTTGAGGCATGTATGTATCTCTATAAACTTCCCTCTTAGAACTGCTTTTGCTGCATCCCGTGGATTTTGGAAAGGTTTTTTTAATTTTTATTTTTCTCAAGGTATTTTCTGATTTCCTCTTTGAGTTTTTCATTGACCAATTGGGTTTTTTTAGCAGTATATTGTTTAGTCTCTATGTGTTTGTGTTTTTCCAATTTTTCTTCCTGTAATTGATTTCTAGTTTTATACCATCGTGATCAGAAAAAGTGCTAGATATAATTTCTATCTTCTTAAATTTGTTGAGACTTCTTTTGTGGCCTAGTATGTGCTCTATCCTGGAGAATAATCCATGTACACTTGAAAGGAATGTGTATTCTGCTGTTTTTGGATGGGATGTCCTATAGATATTTATTAAGTTCACTGATCAAATGTGTCATTTAAGGCCACTGTTTCTTTAATGATTTTCTGTGTGGATGATCTGTCCACTGATGTATGTGTGTTGTTTACGTCCGCTGTTATTATTGTATTATTGTCAATTTCTCCCTTTATTTCTGTTAATATTTGCTTTATATATATATATGTGTGTATATATATATATATATATTTTTTTTTATTTTATTTATTTATTTTTTTTTTTTGCGGTACGTGGGCCTCTCACTGCTGTGGCCCCTCCCGTTGCGGAGCACAGGCTCCGGACGCGCAGGCTCAGCCGCCATGGCTCATGGGCCCAGCCGCTCTGCGGCATGTGGGATTCTCCCGGACCGGGGCACGAACCCGTGTCCCCTGCATCGGCAGGTGGACTGTCAACCACTGCGCCACCAGGGAAGCCCTGCTTTATATATTTATGTGCTCTTATATTAGGTGCATATGTGTTTATGAATGTTGTAACCTCTTCTTCTATTGACACCTTTATCATTATATGATGCCTTTCTTTGTCTTTTATTATAGACATTGTTTTAAAGTCTACTTTGATATGTGTATTTCTACCACAGCTTTCTTGTTGTGGCCATTTGCATGGAATATTTTTTTCGATCCCCTCACATTTAGTCTGTGTGTGTCTCTCATTCTGAGTTGAGTCTCTTATAGGCAGCATAAAGATGGGTCTTGTTTCTATTTACTTATTTTTAAAATCCAATCCAACCTGATGTCTTTTGATTGGAGGATTTTGTCCACTGACATTTTTTTGTGGTTTTCACTGCTTCTTTATTTTTTCTTTCTTATTTTTTTATTGGGGTATAGTTGTTTTACAATGTTGTGTTAGTTTCTACTGTACAGTGAAGTGGAGTTCCCTGTGCTATACAGCAGGTTCTTGTTAGGTATCTATTTTATACATACTAGTGTATATATGTCAATCCCAATCTCCCAATTCATCCCACCCCCCCACCCCCACCCCCATTTTCCCCCCTTGCTGTCCATACATTTGTTCCCTACATCTCTGTCTCTATTTCTGCCTTGTAAACTGGTTCATCTATACCATTTTTCTAGATTCCACATATATGCCTTAGTATACGATATCTTTTTTCTCTTTCTGACTTACTCCACTCTGTGTGACAGTCTCTATGGCCATCTAACTCTCTACAAATGACCCAATTCATTCCTTTTTATGGTTGAGTAATATTCCATTGTATATATGTACCACAACTTCTTTATCCATTCATCTGTCAATGGACATTTAGGTTGTTTCCATTACCTGGCTATTGTAAATAGTGCTGCAATGAACATTGGGGTGCATGTGTCTTTTTGAATTATGGTTTTCTTTGGGTATATGCCCAGTGGTGGGATTGCTGGGTCATATGGTAATTCTATTTTTAGTTTTTTAAGGAACCTCCATACTGTTCTCCATAGTGGTTGTATCAATTTATATTCCCACCAACAGTGCAAGAGGGTTCTCTTTTCCCACACCCTCTCCAGAATTTATTGTTTGTAGATTTTCTGATGATGCCCATTCTAACCACTGTGAGGTGATATCTCATTGTAGTTTTGATTTGCATTTCCCTAATAATTAGTGATGTTGAGCAGCAATTTTTTTTTTTTTTTTTGCGGTACGTGGGCCTCTCACTGTTGTGGCCTCTCCTGCCATGGAGCACAGGCTCCGGATGCGCAGGCCCAGTGGTCATGGCCCATGGGCCCAGCTACTCCATGGCACATGGGATCTTCCTGGACCAGGGCACGAACCCGTGTCCCCTGCATCGGCAGGCGGAGCCTCAACCACTGCACCACCAGGGAAGCCCCTGAGCAGCTTTTATGTGCTTCTTGGCCATCTGTATGTCTTCTTTGGAGAAATGTCTATTTGGGTCTTCTGCCCATTTTTTGACTGGATTTTATTTTTTTTATTTTTTTATTTTTTTTTTTTTGCGGTACATGGGCCTC
Organism: Aethalodelphis obliquidens; assembly: GCF_003676395.1. NCBI lineage: Eukaryota > Metazoa > Chordata > Mammalia > Artiodactyla > Delphinidae > Aethalodelphis > Aethalodelphis obliquidens. The sequence goes on along the minus strand of NW_020838029.1, from coordinate 7,349,831 downwards.
TCACTTTTGTGGCCTCTCCCGTTGCAGAGCACAGGCTCCGGATGCGCAGGCCCAGCGGCCATGGCTCACAGGCCCAGCCACTCCACCGCATGTGGGATCCTCCCGGACCGGGGCACGAACCCGTGTCCCCTGCATCGGCAGGCGGACTCTCAACCACTGCGCCACCAGGGAAGCCCGGATTTTATTTTTTATATTGAGCTGCATGAGCTGTTTATATTTTGGAGATTAATCGTTTGTCTGTTGATTCCTTTGCAAATATTTTCTCCCATTCTGAGGGTTGTCTTTTGGTCTTGTTTATAGTTTCCTTTGCTGTGCAAAAGACTTTACGTTTCATTAGGTCCCATTTGTTTATTTATTTATTATTATTTTTTGTGGTACACGGGCCTCTCACTGTTGTGGCCTCTCCCACTGCAGAGCACAGGCTCCAGACACGCAGGCCCAGCAGCCATGGCTCACGGGCCCAGCCCCTCAGCGGAATGTGGGATCTTCCCGGACTGGGGCATGAACCTGTGTCCCCTGCATTGGCAGGTGGACTCTCAACCACTGCGCCACCAGGAAAGCCCCCATTTGTTTATTTTTGTTTTTCTTTCCATTACTCTAGGAAGTGGGTCAAAAAAGATGTTGCTGTGACTTATGTCAAAGAACGTTCTTCCTATATTTTCCTCTAAGAGTTTTATAAAGCCCAGTCTTACATTTAGGTCTTTAATCCATTTTGAGTTTATTTCTGTGTATGGTGTTAAGGAGTATTCTAATTTCATTCTCTTACATGTGGCTGTCCAGTTTTCCCAGCACCACTTATTGAAGAGAATGTCTTTTCTCCATTGTATATCCTTGCCTCCTTTGTGATAGATTAGTTGACCATAGGTGCGTGGGTTTATCTCTGGGCTTTCTATCCTGTTCCATTCATTTATATTTCTGTTTTTGTGCCAGTACCATATTATCTTGATTACTGTAGCTTTGCAATATAGTCTGAAGTCAGGGAGTCCAATTCCTCCGGCTACTTTTTTATTTTTTTCCCTGAAGATTGCTTTGGCTATTTGCAATTTTTTTTGTCTCCATACAAATTTTAAAGTTTTTGGTTCTAGTTCTGTAAAAAATTGTCACTGGTAATTTGACAGGGATTGCATTGAATCTGTAGATTGCTTTGATTAGAATAGTCGTTTTCACAATATTGATTCTTCCAATTCAGGAGCATGATATGTCACTCCATCTGTTTGTGTCATCTGTGATTTCTTTCAACAGTGTCTTATAGTTTTCTGAGTATATGTCTTGTTTGTTTTGTTAAATAAATTTATTTATTTATTCATTTATTTAATTTTTGGTTGCATTGGGTCTTCGGTGCTGCATGTGGGTTTTCTCTAGTTGCTGAGAGCGGGGCTTCTCTTCTTGTGGATCATGGGCTGTAGGCGCGCGGGCTTCAGTAGTGTGGCATGCAGGCTCAAGAGTGCAGGCTCAGTAGTTGTGGTGCACAGGCTTAGTTGCTCCGTGGCATGTGGGATCTTCCCGTATCAGGGCTCGAACCCATGTCCCCTGCATTAGCAGGTGGATTCTTAACCACTGCACCACCAGGGATGCCCTGAGTATATGTCTTATACCTCCTAAGGTAGGTTTATTCCTCGGTATTTTGTTCTTTTTGTTGCAGTGATGAATGGGATTGTTTCATTCATTTCTCTTTCTGACCTATTATTGTTAGTGTATAGGAATGCAAAAGATTTCTGTGCATTAATTTTATATCCTGCAACTTTACCAAATTCATTGATTAGCTCTAGTAGTTTTCTGGTGGCATCTTTAGGATTTCCTATGCATAGTATTATGTCATCTGCAAACAGTGACAGTTTTACCTCTTCGTTTCCAATTTGGATTCCTTTTATTTCTTTTTCTTCTCTGATTGCTGTGGCTAAGACTTCCAAAACTATGTTGAATAATAGTGGTGAGAGTGGACATCCTTGTCTTCACCCTGATCTTAGAAGAAATGCTTTCATTTTTATTTCCCACCATTTAGATTGATGTTTGCTGTGGGTTTGTCATATATGGCCTTTATTTTGTTGAGGTAGGTTCCCTCAATGCCCACTTTCTGGAGAGTTTTTACCATAAATTGGTGTTGAAATTTGTCAAAAGCTTTTTCTGCATCTATTGAGATGATCATATGGCTTTTATTCTTCAATTTGTTAATATGGTGTATCACATTGATTTGTGTATATTGAAGAAGCCTTGCAACCCTGGGATAAATCCCACTTGATCATGGTGTATGCTCCTTTTAATGTGCTGTTGAATTCTGTTTGCTAGTGTGTTGTTGAGGATTTTTGCATCTATATTCATCAGTGATATTTGTCTGTAATTTTCTTTTTCTGTAGTATCTTTGTCTGGTTTTGGTATCAGGGTGATGGTGGCCTCGTAGAATGAGTTTGGGAGTTTTCCTTCCTCTGCAATTTTTTGGAAGAGTTTGAGAAGGCTGGGTGTTAGCTCATCTTTAAATGTTTGATAGAATTCACCTGTGAAGCCATCTGGTCCTGGACTTTTGTTTGTTGGAAGATTTTTAATCACTCTTTCCATTTCATTACTTGTGATTTGTCTGTTCATATTTTCTATTTCTTTCTGATTCAGTCTTGGCAGGTTATACCTTTCTAAGAATTTGTCCATTTCTTCCAGGTTGTCCATTTTACTGGCATACAGTTGCTTGTAGTACTCTCTTTTGATCCCTTGTATTTCTGCAATGTATGGTGTAACTTCTTTTTCATTTCTGATTTTATTTATGTGATTGCTCTCCCTATTTTTCTTGATGAGTCTGGCTAAAAGTTTATCAATTTTGTTTATCTTCTCAAAGAACCAGTTTTAGTTTTATTGATCTTTGCTACTGTTTTCTTTGTTTCTATTTCATTTATTTCTGCTCTGATCTTTATGATTTCTTTCCTTCTACTAACTTTGGGTTATTTTTTTCTTCTGTTCTTCTTTCTCTAGTTCCTTTAGGTGTAAAGTTAGATTGTTTATTTGAAATTTTTCTTGTTTCTTGAGGTAGGATTGTATTGCTATAAACTTCCCCCTTAGAACTGCTTTTGCTGCATCCCATAGGTTTGGGGTCGTCGTGTTTTCATTGACATTTATCTCTAGGTATTTTTTGATTTCCTCTTTGATTTCTTCAGTGATCTCTCGGCTATTTAGTAACGTATTGTTTAGCCTCCATGTGTTTGTGTTTTTTACGTTTTATTCACTGTAGTTTATTTCTAATCTCACAGTGTTTTCGTCAGGGAGATGTTTGATATGATTTCAATTTTCCTAAATTTACCAAGGCTTGATTTGTGACACAAGATGTGATCTATCCTGGAGAATATTCCGTGTGCACTTGAGAAGAAAGTGTAATCTGCTGTTTTCAGATGGAACGTCCTATAAATACCAATTAAATCTATCTGGTCTACTGTGTCATTTAAAGCTTGTCTTTCCTTATTAATTTTCTGTCTGGATGATCTGTCCATTGGTATAAGTGAGTTGTTAAAGTCCCCCACTATTATTGTGTTACTGTCAATTTCTTCTTTTATAGCTGTTAACATTTGCCTTATGTACTGAGTTACTCCTATGTGAAGTGCATATATATATATATATATATATATATATATTTAACATCTTTATTGGAGTATAATTGCTTTACAATGGTGTGTTAGATTCTGCTTTATAACAAAGTGAAACAGCTATACATATACATATATCCCCATATCTCCTCCCTCTTGCATCTCCTTCCCACCCTCCCTATCCCACCCCTCTAAGTGGTCACAAAGCACTGAGCTGATGTCCCTGTGCTATGCGGCTGCTTCCCAGTAGCTGTCTATTTTACATTTCATTGTATATATAGGTCCATGCTACTCTCTCATTTCGTCCCAGCTTACCCTTCTCCTTCCCCCTATCCTCAAGTCCATTCTCTACATCTGCATCTTTATTCCTCTCCTGCCCCTAGGGTTCTTCAGAACCTTTTTTTTTTTAAGATTCCATATATATGTGTTAGCATACGGTATTTATTTTTCTCTTTCTAACTTACTTCACTCTGTATGACAGTCTCTAGGTCCAACCACCTTACTACAAATAATTCAATTTTGTTTCTTTTTATGGCTGAGTAATATTCCATTGTATACATATGCCACATCTTCTTTATCCATTCATCTGTTGATGGACACTTAGGTTGCTTCCATGTTCTGGCTATTGTAAATAGAGCTGCAATGAACATTTTGGTACATGACTTTTTTTGAATTATGGTCTTCTCAGGGTATATGCCCAGTAGTGGGATTGCTGGGTCACACGGTAGTTCTATTTTCAGTTTTTTTAAGGAACCTCCATACTGTTCTCCATAGTGTCTGTATCAATTTGCATTCTCACCAAGAGTGCAGAGTGTTCCCTTTTCTCCACACCCTTTCCAGCATTTATTGTTTCCAGATTTTTAAAACATCTTTATTGAAGTATAATTGCTTTACAATGGTCTGTTAGTTTCTCCTTTATAACAAAGTGAATCAGTTATATATATATATATATATATATATATATATATATATATTCCCATATCTCTTCCCTCTTGCGTCTCTCTCCCTACCACCGTCCCTATCCCACCCCTCTACGTGGTCACAAACCACCTAGCTGATCTCCCTGTGCTATGAGGCTGCTTCCCAGTAGCTACCTATTTTACGTTTGGTAGTGTATATATGTCCATGCCACTCTTTCACTTTGTCACAGCTTACCCTTCCTCCTTTCCATATCCTCAGATCCGTGCTCTAGTAGGTCTGTGTCTTTATCCCGTTTTACCCCTAGCTACTTCATGACCTTTTTTTTTTCTTGGATTCCATATATATGTGTTAGCATACAGTATTTGTTTTTCTCTTTCTGACTTACTTCACTCTGTATGACAGACTCTAGGTCCACCCACCTCACTACAAATAACTATTTCATTTCTTTTTATGGCTGAGTAATATTCCATTGTATATATGTGCCACATCTTCTTTACCCATCATCTGTTGATGGACACTTAGGTGGCTTGCATGTCCTGGCTATTGTAAATAGAGCTGCAATGAACATTTTGGTACATGACTCTTTTTGAATTATGTTTTTCTCAGGGTATATGCCCAGTAGTGGGATTTCTGGGTCTTATGGTAGTTCTGTTTGTACTTTTTTAGGGAACCTCCGTACTGTTCTCCATAGTGGTAGTATCAATTTACATTTGCACCAACATTGCAAGAGTGTTCCCTTTTCTCCACACCCTCACCAGCATTTATTGTTTCTAGATTTTTTGATGATGGCCATTCTGACCGGTGTGAGATGATATCTAATTGTAGTTTAGATTTGCATTTCTCTAATGATTAATGATGTTGAGCATTGTTTCATGTGTTTGTTGGCAATCTGTATATCTCCTTTGGAGAAATGTCTATTTAGGTCTTCTGCCCATTTTTGGACTGGGTTGTTTGTTTTTTTGTTATTGATCTGCTTGTAAATTTTGGAAATTAATCCTTTGTCAGTTGCTTCATTTGCAAATATTTTCTCCCATTCTGAGGTTTGTCTTTTGGTTTATTGTTTCCTTCACTGTGCAAAAGCTTTTAAGTATCATTAGGTCCCATTTGTTTATTTTTGTTTTTATTTCCATTTCTGTAGGAGGTGGGTCAAAAGGATCTTGCTGTGATTTATGTCATAGAGTGTTCTGCCTAAGTTTTCCTCTAAGAGTTTGATAGTGTCTGGCCTTACATTTAGGTCTTTAATCAATTTTGACTTTATTTTTGTGTATAGTGTTAGGGAGTGTTCTAATTTCATACTTCTACATGTACCTGTCCAGTTTTCCCAACACCACTTATTGAAGCGGCTGTCTTTTCTCCACTGTATATTCTTGCCTCCTTTATCAAAGATAAGGTGACCATATGTGTGTGGGTTTATCTCTGGGCTTTCTATCCTGTTCCATTGATCTATATTTCTGTTTTTGTGCCAGTACCATACTGTCTTGATTACAGTAGCTTTGTAGTATTGTCTGAAGTCAGTGAGCCTGATTCCTCCAGGTCCGTTTTTCTTTTTCCTGATTGCTTTGGGTATTCGGGGTCTTTTGTGTTTCCATACAAATTGTGAATTTTTTTTTTCTATTCCTGTGAAAAATGCCAGTGGTAGTTTCATAGGGATTGCATTGAATCTGTAGATTGCTTTTGGTAGTAGAGTCATTTTCACAATGTTGATTCTTCCAATCCAAGAACATGGTATATCTCTCCATCTATTTGTATCATCTTTAATTTCTTTCATCAGTGCCTTGTAATTTTCTGCATACAGGTATTTTGTCTCCTTAGGTAGGTTTATTCCTAGATATTTTATTCTTTTTGTTGTAATGGTAAATGGGAGTGTTTTCTTAATTTCACTTTCAGATTTTTCATCATTAGTGTATAGGAATGCAAGAGATTTCTGTGCATTAATTTTGTATCCTGCTACTTTACCAAATTCATTGATTAGCTCTAGTAGTTTTCTGGTAGCATCTTTAGGATTCTCTATGTATAGTATCATGTCATCTGCAAACAGTGACAGCTTTAATTCTTGTTGTCCTATTTGGATTCTTTTTATTTCTTTTTCTTCTCTGATTGCTGTGGCTAAAACGTCCAAAACTATGTTGAATAATAGTGGTGAGAGTGGGCAACGTTGTCTTGTTCCTGATCTTAGTGAAAATGATTTCAGTTTTTCACCATTGAGGATGATGTTGACTGTGGGTTTGTCATATATGGCCTTTATTATGTTGTGGAAAGTTCCCTCTATGCCTACTTTTGCTGGGTTTTTATCATAAATGGGTGTTGAATTTTGTCGATAGCTTTCTCTGCATCTATTGAGATGATCATATGGTTTTTCTCCTTCAGTTTCTTAGTATGGTGTATCAAGTTGATTGATTTGTGTATGTTGAAGAATCCTTGCATTCCTGGAATAAACCCCACTTGATCATGGTGTATGATCCTTTTAATGTGCTGTTGGATTCTGTTTGCTAGTATTTTGTTGAGGATTTTGGCATCTATGTTCATCAGTGATATTGGCCTGTAGTTTTCTTTCTTTGTGACATCCGTGTCTGGTTTCAGTGTCAGGGTGATGTTGGCCTCCTAGAATGAGTTTGGGAGTGTTCCTCCGTCTGCTATATTTTGGAAGAGTTTGAGAAGGATAGGTGTTAGCTCTTCTCTAAATGTTTGACAGAATTCGCCTGTGAAGCCATCTGATCCTGGGCTTTTGTTTGTTGGAAGATTTTTAATCACAGTTTCAATTTCAGTGCTTGCAATTGGTCTGTTCATATATTCTGTTTCTTCCTGGCTCAGTCTCGGCAGGTTGTGCATTTCTAAGAGTTTGTCCATTTCTTCCAGGTTGTCCATTTTATTGGCAGATAGTTGCTTGTAGTAATCTCTCATGATCCTTTGTATTTCTTCGTTGTTTGTTGTAACTTCTTTTTCATTTCTAATTTTATTGATTTGAGTCCTCTCCCTCTTTTTCTTGATGAGTCTGGCTAATGGTTTATCAATTTTGTTTATCTTCACAAAGAACCAGCTTTTAATTTTATTGATCTTTGCTATCATTTCCTTCATTTTTTTTTTCATTTATTTCTGATCTGATGTGTATGATTTCTTTCCTTCTGCTAACTTTGGGTTTTTTTGTTCTTCTTTCTCTAATTGCTTTAGGTGCAAGGTTAGGTTGTTTATTTGAGATGTTTCCTTTTCTTAAGGTAGGATTGTATTGCTATAAACTTTCCTCTTAGAACTGCTTTTGCTGCATCCCATAGGTTTTGGGTTGTCGTAACCCCACTGTCATTTTCTCTAGGTTTTTTTTGGTTTCCTCTTTGATTTCTTCAGTGATCTCTTGGTTATTAAGTAGTGTATTGTTTAGCCTCCATGTGCTTGTATTGTATACAGATCTTTTCCTGTAATTGATATCTAGTCTTATAGCGCTGTGGTCGGAAAAGATACTTGATACAATTTCAATTTTCTTAAATTTACCAAGGCTTGATTTGTGACCCAAGATATGATCTATCCTGGAGAATGTTCCATGAGCACTTGAGAAGAATGTGTATTCTGTTGTTTTTGGATGGAATGTCTTATAAATATTAATTAAGTTCATCTTGTTTAATGTATCATTTAAAGCTTGTTTTTCCTTATTTATTTTTATTTTGGATGATCTGTCCATTGGTGAATGTGGGGTGTTAAAGTCCCCTACTATGATTGTGTTACTGTTGATTTTCCCTTTTATGGCTGTTAGTATTTGCCTTATGTATTGAGGTGCTCCTATGTTGGGTGCATAAATATTTACAATTGTTATATCTTCTTCCTGTGTCGATCCCTTGATCATTATGCAGTGCCCTTCTTTGTCTCTTGTAATAGTCTTTATTTTAAAGGCTATTTTGTCTGATATGAGAATTTCTACTGCAGCTTTCTTTTGATTTCCATTTGCATCGAATATCTTTTTCCATCCCCTCACTTTCAGTCTGTATGTGTTTGTAGTTCTGAAGTGGTCTCTTGTAGACAGTATATATACGCATCTTGTTTTTGTATCCATTCAGCAGGTCTATGTCTTATGGTTGGAGCATTTAATCCATTTACATTTTAGGTAATTATTAATATGTATGTTCCTATTATCATTTTTTAAATATTGTTTTGGGTTTGTTATTGTAGGTCTTTACCTTCTCTTGTGTTTCCTGTCCAGAGAAGTTCCTTTAACATTTCTTGTAAAGCCGGTTTGTTTGTGCTGAGTTCTCTTAAGTTTTCCTCGTCTGTAGATGTTTTAATTTCTCTGTTGAATCTGAATGAGATCCTTCCTGGGTAGAGCAATCTTGGTTGTAGTTTTCTCCCTTTTGTCACTTTAAATATGTCTTGCCACTCCCTTCAGGCCTGCAGAGTTTTTGGTGAAAGATCAGCTGTTAACCTTATGGGGATTTGCTTGTATGTTATTTGTTGTTTTTCCCTTGCTGCTTTTAATATTTTGTCTTGGTTTTCAATTTTTGATAGTTTGATTAATATGTGTCTTGGTGTGTTTCTCCTTGGATTTATCCTATATGGGACTCCCTGCGTTTCCTGGACTTGATTGACTATTTCCTTTTCCATATTAGGGAAATTTTCAACTATAATCTCTTCAAATATTTTCTCAGTCCCTTTCTTTATCTCTTGTTCTTCTGGGACCCCTGTAGTTCGAATGTTGATGCGTTTAATGTTGTCCCAGAGGTCTCTAGGACTGTCCTCAGTTCTTTTCATTATTTTTTCTTTATTCTGCTCTGCAGTACTTATTTCCACTATGTTATCTTCCAGATCACTTATCTGTTCTTCTGCCTCAGTTATTCTGCTATTAATTACTTCTAGAGAATTTTTCATTTCATTTATTGTGTTGTTCATCATTTGTTTGCTCTTCAGTTCTTCTAGGTCCTTGTTAAACTTTTCTGCATTTTCTCCATTCTATTTCCAAGATTTTCGATCATCTTTACTATCATTACTCTGAATTCTTTTTCAGGTACACTGCCTATTTACTCTTCATTTGTTTGGTCTGTTGTGTTTTTCCTTTCACCTTCATCTGTTGTCTGTTTCTCTGTCTTCTCATTTTGCTTATCTTACTGTGTTTGGGGTCTCCTTTTCTCAGGCTAAAGGATCGTAGTTCCCACTGTTTTTGGTGTCTGCTCCCAGTGGCTAAGTTTGGTTCAGTGGGTTGTGTAGGCTTCCTGGTGGCAGGGACAATTGCCTATGTTCTGGTGTATGAGGCTGGATCTTGTCTTTCTGGTGGGCAGGACCTCGTCCAGTGGTATGTTTTGGGGGTGTCTGTGACCTTATTATGATTTTAGGTAGCTGTTCTGCTGATGGGTGGGCTTGTGTTCCTGTCTTACTAGTTGTTTGGCATAGAGTGTCCAGCACTGTAGCTTGCTCGTTGTTGAGTGGAGCTGGGTCTTAGCATTGAGATGGATATCTCTGGGAGAGGGTCCCCATTTGATACTACATGGAGCTGGGAGGTCTCTGGTGGACCAATATCCTGAACTCGGCTCTCCCACCTCAGAGGCACAGGCTGATACCAGACCGGAGCACCAAGATCCTGTCAGCCACACGATAATTACTCTTTCCTGTGGTGGGCCAACAGTGGGGCAGGGAGAGTGGTTTGTCCAAGCTAAAATCCAGCTGGAGGAGGTCATGGAGAGGACATAACGGCTGGTTGAACAGAGAGGTGGACTGAGACAATTCCACGACTTGACTATCAGGTTAGCGTATGCACCTTCCCCATATTTATAATTGCTATATCTTCTTCTTGGATTGATCTCTTGATCATTATGCAGTGCCCTTCCTCTTCTCTTTTAAAATTCTTTATTTTAAAGTCTATTTTATCTAATATGAGTATTGCTACTCCACCTTTCTTTTGATTTTCATTTGCATGGAATCTTCTTTTCCATCCCGTCACTTTCAGTCTGTATGTGTCCCTGTGTCTGAAGTGGGTCTCTTGTAGACAGCCTATAGATGGGTCTTGTTTTTATATCCATTCAGCGAGCCTGTGTCTTTTGTTTGCAGCATTTAATCCATTCACATTTAAGGTAATTATCAATATGTATGTTCGTATTACCATTTTCTTAATTGTTCTGTGTTAGTGTTTGTGTGTCTTGTTTTTTCTTGTGTTTCCCGCTAGAGAATTTCCTTTAGCATTTGTTGTAGAACTGGTTTGGTGATGCTGAACTCTCTTAGCTTTTGCTTGTTTGTAAAGCTTTTGATTTCTCCATCAAATCTGAATGAGATCCTTGCTGGGTAGAGTGTTCTTTGCTGTAGGTTCTTCCTTTTCATCACTTTAAATATATCGTACCATTCTCTTCTGGCTTGCAGATTTTCTGCTGAGAAATCAGCTGTAAACCTTATGGGAGTTCCCTTGTATGTTATTTGTCGTTTTTCCCTTGCTGCTTTTAATAATTTTTCTGTCTTTAATTTTTGTCAATTTGATTACTATGTGTCTCAGCGTGTTTCTCCTTGGGTTTATCCTGCCTGGGACTCTGTGTGCTTTCTGGACTTGGGTGGCTATTTCCTTTCCCATGTTTGGGAAGTTTTTGACTATAATCTCTTCAAATATTCTCTTGGGTCCTTTCTCTCTCTCTTTTCCTTCTGGGACCCTTATAATGCGAATGCTTGTGCGTTTAACATTGTCCCCAAGGTCTCTTAAGCTGTCTTCATTTCTTTTCATTCTTTTTTCTTTATTCTGTTCCATGGCAGTGATTTCCACTGTTCTGTCTTCCAGGTCACGTACTCGGCCTTCTGCCTCAGTTATTCTGCTATTGATTCCTTCTAGTGTAGTTCTCATTTCAGTTATTGTATTGTTCATCTCTGTTTGTTTCTTCTTTAATTCTTGTAGGTCTTTGTTAAACATTTCTTGCATTTTCTCGATCCTTGACTCCACTCTTTTTCCAAGGTCCTGGATCATCTTCACTATCATTTTTTTTGAATTCTTTTTCTGGAAGGTTGCCTATCTCCACTTCATTTAGTTGTTTTTCTGGCGTTTTATTTTGTTCCTTCATCTGGGACATAGTCCTCTGCCTTTTCATTTTGTCTGTCTTTCTGTGATTGTGGTTTTTATTCCATGGGCTGCACGGTTGTTTTTCTTGCTTCTGCTGTCTGCCCTCTGGTGGATGAGGCTATCTAAGAGGCTTGTGCAAGCTTCCTGATGGGAGGGAGTGGTGGTGGGTAGAGCTGCGTGTTGCTCTGGTGGGTAGAGCTCAGTAAAATTTTAATCCAGTTGTCTGCTGATGGGTGGGGCCGTGTTCCCTCCTTGTTGGTTGTTTGGCTCAGGCAACCCAGCACTGGAGCCTACAGGCTCTTTGGTGGGGCTAATGGTGGACTCTGGGAGGGCTTATGCCAATGAGTACTTCCCAGAACTTCTGCTGCTAGTGTCCTTATCCCCGCATTGAGACACAGCCACCCCCACCTCTGCAGGCGTCCCTTGGACACTAGCAGGTAGGACTGGTTCAGTCTCCTATGGGGTCACTGCTCCTTCCCCCTGGGTCCTGATGCACAGACTACTTTGTGTGTGCCCTCCAAGCGTGGAGTCTCTGTTTCCCCCAGTCCTGTTGAAGTACTGCAATCAACTCCCGCTGGCCTTCAAAGTCTGGTTCTCTGGGGATTCCTCCTCCCGTTGCTGGACCCCCACGTTGGGAAGCCTGATGTGGGGCTCAGAACCTTCACTGCAGTGGACAGACTTCTTTTTTTAAAAAATAATTTAATTAATTAATTTATTTTTGGCTGTGTTTTGTCTTTGTTGCTGCGTGTGGGCTTTCTCTAGTTGCAGCGAGCAGGGGCTACTCTTCATTGCCATGCGTGGGTTTCTCAGTGTGGTAGTTTCTCTTGTTGCAGAGCAGGGGCTCTAGGTGCACGGGCTTCAGTAGTTGTGGCTTGCAGGCCCTAGAGTGCAGGCTCAGTAGTTGTGGCACACAGGCTCAGCTGCTCCACAGCATGTGGGATCTTCCCGGACCAGTGCTCGAACCCATGTCCCCTGCATTGGCAGGCAGATTCTTAACCACTGTGCCACCAGGGAAGCCCTGCAGTGGGCAGACTTCTGTGGTATAGTTGTTCTCCAGTTTGTGAGTTGCCCACCCAGCAGTTATGTGATTTGACTTTATCGTGATTGCGCCCCTCTTACTGTCTCATTGCGGCTTCTCCTTTGTCTTTGGATGTGGGATATCTTTTTTGGTGAGTTCCAGTGTCTTTTTGTCGATGATTGTTCAGCAGTTAGTTGTGATTCTTGTGTTCTCACAGGAGGGAGGAGCACACGTCCTTCTACTCCACCATCTTGAACCAATCTCCTCCATTGACATTTAAAGTGGTTTTTTTGTAGGTATGTACTTATTGCTATTTTGTTATTTGTTTTCTGGTTGTTTTTGTAGTTCTTCTCCATTACTTTCTTCTTTCAGTGTCTCTCTTGTGATTTGATGATTTTCTTCAGTGTTAGGTTTGTGTTACTTTCTCTCTAGTTTTGGTATATCTATAGTAGGTCTTTGATTTGTGGTTACCATGGAGTTCACTTACGTTGACCTATATCTATTTGATTTAAACCGATAGTCATTTAAGTTCAAACACATTCTGAAAGCTCTACATTTTTTACTCACCTCCCAACATTTTGTGTTTTTGATGTCATATTTCACATCTTCATGTCTATCATTTAACTATTTATTGTAGTTATAGTTGATTTTACAATTTTTGTCTTTTAACCTTTGTACTAGCTTATTTAACTGGTAAATACCCAGCCTTTATGATATAATTGCTTCACCAGTATATTTTCCCCATCCTTTAATTTCTTATTTCCTGTTGTAGCCATTTTTTTTTTTTACTTCAAGAAGACTTTTTAAGCCTTCTTGTAAGGTTGGTTTAGTATTGATGAACTCTTTTAATGTTTGCTTTTCTGAGAAGCCTTTATCTCTCCTTCAATTCTGAATGATAACCTTGCTGGGTAAAGTATCCTAGGTTGTAGGGTTTTCCCTCTCATCACTTTAAATATTATCATGCCACTGTCTTCTGACCTGCCAAGTTTATGTAGAAAAATTACCTGATAGGCTTAAGGGACTTCCCTTGTATGTGGCTCTTGTTTTTCTCTTGCTACCTTCAGAATTCTCTCTTTAACTTTTGCCCTTTTAATTATATGTCTTGATGTGGGTGTGTATGGGTTCATGTTATGTGGGACTCACTGTGCTTCCTCTGTGTTTCTTTCTTCAGATTAGGGAAGTTTTCAGCCATAATTTCATCAAATACATTTTCAACCCCTTTCTCTCTCTCTTCTCCTCTGGGACCCCTATAATGCAAATGTGAGTATGCTTGATGTTGTCCCACAGGTCCCTTAAACTATTCTCATGTAAGAAAATTTTTTTTGCACTTATGACTGAGTGATTTCCATTATTCTACTTTCCAGACTGCTTATGTGTTCTTCTCTGTCACCTAATCTGCTGTTAATTCCCTCTAGTGTATTTGTAATTTCAGTTATTATATTTGGCTCTAACTGGTCCTTTTTATATTTTCTAGTTCTTTGTTAACAATTCTCACTGTGTTTGTGTATTCTTTTCCCCAGTTCAGTTAGCATTCATATTACTACTGCTTTGAACTTTTCATCAATTAAATTATTTATCAGGTTCCTTTGTGTTTTCTTCAGCATTTTTTCTTGTCCTTAATTTCAAACATGTTCCCTGTCTACTCATTTTTTAAAAGCTTTCTCTGTGTCTATGAAATTAGGTGAGACAGTTATGTATCCCAGTCTTGAGGGTGTGTTCCTGGGTGGGACTATCCCTGTTCAGTCTGCATGTGCCCAGTGAGTCCGGAGGGAGAGCTAGATATGAAGTGAACATGGGCTGCATCTTCCCCTAGGGTGTGGTGGCAGTCACTGCCCAGGTGGGAAACAGGTCCGGAGTTGAAGGGGCTAGAGCCAGAACAAGGTGTCACCTGGTGCTTCTTCTATGCTCCATGGCCCTCACTGCCCTTTCAGGTGTGGGTTTGGGTCCTCAGGGGCTACAGTAAGAGCCCTGAGGAAGTTGGGATTCTCCCGGTTGTGATGGCACTCTCCCCATTGGTCTAGGATATAGCTGGGTCCTGAGGGATTGGGGTAGTATTTCTCTGCCGGTTTCACTTTTTCCTCAGTGTGCACACAGTGGTTAGAGGCTGGAGGGAATGAGCTCTGACACAGAGGGGTTCAGGCCGGAGGGGTTGTTGCCATACAACTGAGCTGGTCCCATACACTACATAGTGTGCACTGGGAAGCGAGTTCCTGTGATGGCTGTCTCCAGCC